>NW_022589762.1:5828803-5935576 GCF_004348235.1 Phoca vitulina
CCACTCCAGCAACCCTCAGTTTGTTTCCTGAGATTAAGAATTCCTCATATCAATGAGGTCATATGATACATGTCTTTCTCTGATTGACTTATTTCGATCAGCATAACACCCTCCAGTTCCATCCATGTCGTTGCAAATGGCAAGATCTCATTCCTTTTGATGGCTGCATAATATTCCACTGTATATATATACCACATCTTCTTTATCCATTCATCTGTCGATGGACATCTTGGCTCTTTCCACAGTTTGGCTATTGTGGACATTGCTGCTATAAACATCGGGGTGCATGTACCCCTTCAGATCCCTACATTTGTATCTTTGGGGTAAATACCCAGTAGCCTTGCTTCAGATTTTAAGATTATAGAATTATCAATGCTTTTGCATACTTCTTTTAAGAAAGCTACAAGTACTTTTTTCAAAATTGTAATAGAGTCATTGCATCATTCTGATTATTAAGATAATACATGCATGAAGGGATATAGAACAAAGTAAATTACCAGTAATCCCACAATCCAGAGATAACTCCTGTCAATATTTTGGTATAATTCCAGATGTTTTTCATGTATATGTGAGTGAGGGATGGTGTCTTGCTACAAATAGTTAAAAATAAAATCAAACGTAAAATTACTTTATTACCCTTTTAAATTTAACAATATGTTCCGGACATCTTTTCATACTGATAAGTATAGATTTTAAAAATTACAACTTTAAGGTTGCATACATTTGAACAAATATACAACTGTTTAACCACTCTTACCTTAATACCATTTTTTGTGATTATGAGCAATACACTGGAGAAATATCCTTACCCATATATTTCTTATCTAGTAATTTCTTGTGAATAAATTCCTAGAAGTGGAATTGCTGTGCTGATAATTAGGTTTAAAGGTTTTGACATGAATTACTAAAATGCCCTCCAGAAAATCATGCCTGTACTGGGTAGGGTTGTCAGAGAAAGTAATTGCTCTGCCCAATTAATTTGAATTTCAAATAAACAGTGAATAATTTTTTATGTAAGAATGTCCCAAATGGGTGAACTGGGTTTTTTGTTTGTTTGTTTTCTTTTGAGCTTAAAAAGAAAAAAAATTCAAAGAGAAAAAAAAAAAGAATGTCCCCAATATTGCAAAATCATCTGAAATTCAAATTTAACTGTGGATCCTGTGTTGTTTTTTTTTTAACATTTGAGGGCTATTTTAATTAATTAAACAGCATCACTGAGTCTACTAAAGTTCCAAGCAGTGTATTAAACACTGGAAATACCAAGAGAAGCACAATAGATTTTCTTTCCTTGGAGGAGGAAAGGAGCCTATATTTTTATTTGCTCAATCTGGCAACTCTAAGAATGGGTATAAATCTCAGTTCACAAATCCAGCAGTGGCTCTGCAGCCTCATTAGCAGGCTGGGAGCCCTGTGTCTCAGGTCTGGCCTTGGTGTGCTCAACAGCCATTCCCTCCAAGGTCTGGCCATCTCCAGGGATGCATCCATCTAGTAGTATGTGTGTCCCTGCTCTTTCTTTCTTTCTTTCTTTCTTTCTTTCTTTCTTTCTTTCATTCATTTATTTGACAGAGAGAGAGAGAGTAGCAGAGGGAGAGAGAGAAACAGACTCCTTGCAGAGCAGGGAGCCTGATGCGGGACTCGATCCCAGGACCCTGAGATCATGACCTGGGCTGAAGGCAGAGGCTTAACCCACTGAGCCACCCGGGGAACCACCCTTCTCTGCTCTTTTCTTATTGTTGAACTCTGACTGCCCCCCCCCACCCCCCAGATGTAAAGGAGGAATCTCTGCTTCTCATATTGAATTAGCTGCTAGGGCTGCTATAAGGAAATATCACATGCTGGGTGGCTCAAACAACAGAAATTCATTTTCTTACAGTTCTGGAAGCTAGAATTCCGTGATCAGGTGCCAGCAGGTTTGGTTTGTGGTGAGATCTCTCTCCTGGTTTGCAGACCACAGCTTTCACACTGTGCTCTCATATGACTTTCCTCTCTTCGCAGAGAGAGAAAGGGTCAGTGTCTCTTCCTTTTTCTAGGACACCAGTCCTGTGGGACCTGGGTCCCACCACTATGACCTCATTTAAGCTTACATTAATTACTTCCTTAGGAAGCCCCATCTCCAAATATAGCTACACTGGGCGTTAGGGCTTCAGCATATGGCTACTGGGAGGACACAAATATTCAGTCCATAACACATATTCTTAAAAGTGTTCTCTTATTATTGCTTTCGAAGACTCTCGAGGAATTCAGGCTTTTAAAAAACAAAACAGGCAACTTCTGTTTATAAATAGAATAACAAAATTTGTCATTTGGACTAAAAAACTTAAGGAAGAACTCCTTTGAAAGACATGTAACCTTAATACATTGGATGTTAATTTATTAAAGCAACATATCTTCTAAACAACATTTTTTTGGCACACAAAGCCATCTTGTGGAAACATAAAATGTGCACTCTCTCTCTCTCTCTCTCTACTGGCAGTATATTAATAACAGTAATGGTTATAGCTACCAACTACCAGTTACTATGCCTTATATGAAAATATTATCTTAAATCCTCACAGTGTGAGGCAGCTTCAATTCTTGTTTTCGTTTATTAGATGAACAAGAGTAACTGAGCTAAGATTGGCTCTGTGGCACTCCAAAAGCAATGTGTTTTGTCTTTTTTTTTTTCTGTGTGGAAGGGATATGTGTGATTTTCAGTTTCTCTTTTATAGTTTTCTGAAGGCCCTTATTGCTGAAGCAAGGTGAATGAGTGTATATTTTTTAGGATCAGAAAGTCATTTCCATCTTGAAAAATGATAAGGGGTGATTATTGAAATTAAGGCGAAACAGATAGAAGAAATCACCAACTCTATATGAGAATCTTCATGGCATCCAACCAGCTCTGAATATTCTAGTGGGGCTGTTGACTTGATGGGTATTAAATGGTACCTTGTTTAATCGGCATTTCACTGGTGAATTATAATGCACATACATGCTCTTAAAGGTAATTGTGAACACCAAGCCATGAGAGTGTCCTGACTGTTTCACTCTGATTGTCTGAAGCACAAGCCCCAGCCCTAAACTCATTGCATGCTACTTCTCCACCTTTCTAGGAATGCACAGGGCTTTGGTGATATACCCTGAGGAGCAAAAAACTTTATCAAGCTCAAGGTTTCAAGGAATGCCAAATTCCACATCACTCACAGAAATGGCAGAATGCTTGGGGAAGAGCTGTTGAGCCTAACTTTGAAAACAGTGATGAAGGCAGCGAGTGTGGAGACGAGATTGAGACAGTCAATGGTTCACATGGGGTCCAGCAAGAGGCAGGATCGTCCAGAATCTGGTCCCAGCTGTCTCCTGCTGATGTGTCATGGCCAAACCCTGGGGAGGGCAGTCCATTTGGAGAGTGACCCCCACTAGCTATTTCCAGAGACTGATTTGGGGGGCAAAGGAAGGAGTCTTTAAAAATACCCGCATGGGAGGAGCGCCTGCTGGCTCAGTCAGTTAAGCGTCCGACTCTTGGTTTGGGCTCAGGTCATGTTCTTGCGGTTGTGGGAATGAGCCCCACATGGGGCTCTGTGCTCAGTACAGAGTGTGCTTCAGATTCTCTCACCCTCTCCCTCCTGCTCTCTCTCTCTCATAGATAAATAAAATCTTAAAAAGAAAAAAAATACCTGCATGTGGAATTCTCGAGTTTAGTACTGTTCAATTATATTATATTGCAGACATAAGAAATTTAGGATTCCCCATGACTATTTTAGCTTGTGTCTGATGGGAAATTAATTTAAAGGAAGACAACCTGGTAGTCTTATTCTCTAGAAGGAGCTTTAAAGAATATTTGGCTTCTCATACAATTCTGAATAAGTCAAAAGAAAACAGTGGATTAATTTATACTTGTTTTATTCAGCAAAGGGTTAAGTTAATGCTGGATTATCAGGTAGTCTCTACTTACATAGGAATTATAAACAAGTGGTGCTCAACATTAGATGTTCAAATTTAGACTCCTTCAAATGCCCTGTCTTATGTTGGACTTGGAATTTTGTGCACTAGCTGACAAGTGGTTATTTTCATGATGGCCCTATCAACTAGTCAATGTCCCCTATCTTTCCTATACAGTAAAGAATGTGTAATAATTTGGCTATAGCACAAAACATAAGTGTTAAACTTCACTGAACTGAAACAAGATAAAAATCATTAGGTTTGCCTAAAGTGCTGAATCTTTAGCTTTAATCAAGTGTTTACTGGAATTCAGACAACTGAATGTGTATTGAATTGTGAAGGAAGAGAATACATTTATAGATCATATGTGAAGTGCTAGAAATGTACCATGGATGACAATGTCTAAAAGCAAGGTGTAAGGAAGGATTTTATAATATGTAAGCTTTCCAGGATAGAAACCCCATACAACACATAATCTTTTGCACATATTATGTCAATGCCCATTTCCAGAAATTATGGGTGCAGATGAGAACTGGAAGTATAGAGAAGAATGAGCAGCAGGACTTCAAAAAAAATAAATAAATAAAAATAAAGCATGCAGTCTCCAAGTCCTAGAATTTTAGGATAGAGATCAGACTGATGAATAAATGTTATTCAAACCCAAGCAATACATAGTGGTTGTTGCAGTAGTAAAAGGTGGTCTTTCAACAGATTCAGTACATATGTATTGAATTCCTACTAGGTACTAGGCAGTGGGGATATGATGATTAAAAAAATGATTTCCTTTTTTAGTGGAGAGATTGTAAGGATGTGTGCATTCATGTGTGTGCATGTGTGTGCATGTGTATGTGTGCGTGTGTGGGCGTGTGTGTGTGTTGATGGTGGGGGTGGATGCAGATAATAATGTAAACCCAAATGTAAAACTGCAACTGTGACAAGTGTGACCAAGTACAGATATCCACATCACTGTGCTATAAGAGGTTAAAATAGGGGGATTTGACTTAGTGACATTGTAGCTCATATTTGAATGATGAGCAGAAGGTAAGTAGGCGAAAGTTCTAGAAACAGCATTCCATCCAGCATGCTTTATTTTTTTTTTTTTTTAAGTCCAGCATGTGCAAAAGTCCTGTGGTGGAAAAATGATGATGAGCATGAGAGACTGGGGTGGCAGGGGAAAAGGCAAGCAAGTAAGGCAGAAGGTTAAGAGCTTTATCTTTAGTGGAGGAGCAGTACGACGCCATGAACATATTTAAAGCAAGTCGCGATGGAGTGATGTGATCAGATTTGTACTTGAAAATATCAGTCTGGCCACGGTGTAATAGGCTGGATGGACTGAATGGATGTAGAGGACTATTACAAAATTTCTGCAACATTCAGGTGAAAGATGGCACTAGGGCCATAGTGTTGGAGGTAGAAGGTGAATGAATTGGAGGGCCATGAAGGAAGTGAGAGCTTTGGAACACGGGGGTGGCTTAGAGGCACTGGTTAGAGAGAAAGAGGTGGAGGAGAGGAAGAGGATGGCTTCTAGGATTAATAATACAAAAGGGTGAGGAATCCTATAGTCACTTCCTTTTGTTATCAAAACGAAATATGATTCAGGAGTGTGTGTAGGGGTTGAAAACAGTGAACATATTTAAAAATCATTTTAATTTTTATTAAAGTAATACATGTACATGGTTTAAAAAGCCAAATAATGCTATAAGGCTTCTGAGGAAAACCAGCAGGCCCTGCATCTCTCTTTACCACAAATCCAAGTCCTCAGAGGCAACCACATTCAATAATTTTAACAGTTTGTTTCTGGTCTTTTATTTTTCTCCATAAATGCTTACATTGCTATATCTTGAATTCTTTTTTTATTTAACAAGTATTTGTAAAGTTCCTGCTATGTGCCAGTCACTGTTCTAGGCATGGATACATTACTGAACAAATCATGGATACATGTAGTGAACAAAATGCCCTGCTCTCATAAGGATTTCACTGCAGTGGAGAGAATAAGCAAATGTTTAAATAAAATACCAGTCTAACTGTCTCATTATTTAGAGGTGGTGCTCTACATAGAATGGTTATGAATAATATGGAGAAAAATAAGGATCTATGGGGGTGATGTGGGGAATGCTGAGGAAGAAATGCAATGTTAAATATGAGTGGAGGATGGGAGGACCTTACAGAGAAGATGGCATCTGAGCGAAGACCTGAAGGATGGGAGGGAGAAGCCCTGAGGATGTGTAGGAAAAGGATGGTCTGAGCAAAGGGAAAGCAAGTGCAAAGGCCCTGAGGTAGGAGGACATATGGTATACCTGAGGAATAAAATAGCAAAGAGGCCCTTTTTGCTGGAGGAAGGTGAATGAAGGGAGAACAATAGGGATAAGATTAGAGCGGTAACATGGGCAACACAGATTGTGTAGGGTCTTGTGGGCTACTCTCAGGACTTTGATTTTTTTTCTCTGAGTGATGGGATATTACCTCTTATCTTTTGACACCATATACCCATGTTCTCTGCCTCCAGCATAATTTTTTGGTTAAAACAGTGTTTAGTGTTTACATCATTATCACTCTCAAGTATTATTTTCTGCATTGCCAAGCAATATATGATGATAATGTTCATTTAATCTCTTGTAGACATTTCATTAATAGCATTTTCTTCACCTGCTTAATTTTCTGTGCATCTATTTATAATTCTCTCCAAACTCTCCAACAGAGGGGGAAAACCTGTCTGCCGACCATTTTCCATGTGACCAAACACATCAGGCTCTCCATCAGTTCCTTTTTTTACCCTGAAGTCTTCCATTCCGGAGCCTTCCTTTCTCCCACTCCAATCTTGCCTGCTGTCTCTCTGCCCCAGCACAGCTTTTGTCCTGGGAATTCATGTCCCTTCTCTTTTAACGTTGGGTCTCCATCTTCCTGGAGCCCATACTTTCTTCTTTCTTGCCTTGTTTCTTTTTTTTGTGGGGCAGATCCTCTAGTAGTGGTAGGCACAGTGTTGAACATTTGCATGCCTAGAAATGCCTTTATTCAATTCTCAGACTTGGTTAATGATTGTATGGATAAAAGATTCCAGGATGGACATTAGTTTTCTTCAGAATTTTGAAGGCATGTTCCACTGTTTCCAAATTTACAATCTTGCCATGAGAAGTCAATGCTTTTCTGATGTCTTTGCATGTGACATCCCCCCCCCGCCCCCGGAAGTTGTTAACATCTTTCTTTTATCCCCAGTGTTTTTTTACTGTCATGTTATGTACCTTGGTATGCTTGTGTTGGGCCTCGGGTTACTCAGTAAAATAGAGGATACCTATTACATTTGTATTTCAGATAAATTATGAGTTAATTTTGCAATATATGAGGCATACTTTTACTAAAAGTTTACTCACTGTTTATCTGAAATTCAAATTTAACTGAGCGTCTGTCTTTTTTATTTGTTTTTGTTTGTTTTTGCTATGTCTGACAACCCTGGAACTTGGGCTTTTCAATCTGGAGACTCGTGTCTTTCAGGTTAAGGAAATTTTCATGTATTATTTATTTTTCTCTAAATTAAAATATTAGTCTAGGTTTAAAAAGGTAAGCTGTTTCAACAAGGCTTAGAACCAAAATTAACAACCTCTGCCCTCACTCCTCCCCATCCCTATCTTGTATTTTCCAGAAAAAAAATCTCTTTCAACTCTTTAGGTCTTTATTCTAGATTTGCATTTCTAGACTATATTTCTCAATAATGCACTTACATTCCTTCCCTCCCTCACTCCCCGATTTTTTAAGTCTTAGAAAAACTGACTTCCTATTATGGATGATAAGGATTTTTCTTTCTAACACCGTCTATATTACTCTACAAAATGTAGACACATACTTTCTCAATCTACTGTGGGCATGATGTTTATTAGCTCAGTATGCTCTTTTACTTTATTATGACTGCAAATATTATTTCTTGCTGAGCCAAGTAGTGTGCTATGGTATAACTACATTTCCCTTCTTATGCTTTTTATTTTCCTCCAGAGCTACTAAATATCTTCTTTTTTGTTGCTTAATTTTCTATATACCTGTCACTATTTGATGCCCAAAAGGAGAATGGGGCTTACCAAACTTCCCACCAGCAATACAGATATCCTCCTATCCAGACTGAATAATTATAGCATTTTAGGTTGAAAATCATCTCCATTGTCTTCTAGCTTCTAGTGCTGTTTTTGGTAGAATTTGATGCTGTCCCAGTTCCTAAATTTTATCATGCTGTGCCTTGATGTAAGTATATTTTTATCCATTTTCATGGGTGTTTAGTGGACATTTTTGATAATTTCTTGAATTATTTCTTTGATTATTTTCTTCTATTCTGGTTTTGTCTATTATCTTTTTCCAGAACTCCTATTAACCGATTTTGGATCTCCTGACTGGTTCTTAAATTTCTTTATTCTAAGGAAAATCACTCCTGTGTGTCCTCTACTCTTATACTACACTCACAGCACTATTGGCCACAAAACGTGTGTGTGTGTGTTTGTGGGGGGATGGTTTAAAACCAAGCAATTCTCAGATTCTGTGGTCACCAGCTGGGTGTCCTATAATTCAACTCAATTCTGACACTATCTACTGGGAGACAGAATCAGATCCCACATGTTAAAGGTTCAGTCCCACAGGACAGCCCTCTTCCCCACTTTCGACATCAATAGAAAATCCAGGTTGTCAACCTGTGCTAAAGACTTGCTATAAATTGCAGAGTCCTATAATCCCCTCTTCTGGTTCAATTAACTGTTAGAGCAGCTCACAGAACTCAGGAAAATCATTTACTTACTAGATTACCAGCTTCTTATAAAAGGATGTAACTCAGGACAGTCAGATGGAAGAGATGCATAAGGCAAGGTTGGGGAAAGGGCACAGAGTTTCAATGTCCTCTCTGGGGGTGCCATTTTCCCAGTACCTCTACATGTTCACCAACCTGCAGGTTCTCTGAACCATGTCCTTTTGGGATTTTGTGGAGGCTTCATTACATACGCAGTGATGGAGTAAATCACTGGCCTTTGGCGATCCATTTAACCTCCAGCCCTTCTTTCTCCCAGGAGGTTTGTGGGTGGTGTAGAGGGAGGGGGAGGTGGGATGGAAAGTTCCAACCCTCTAATTCTGGTTGGTTCCCCTGGCAACCAGCCCCCATCCTTAGGGTCTTTCCAAAAGTTGCTGCATTCACTTAAACTCAGGTGTGGTTCAAAGGGGCTTGTAAAAGACACCCATTTCACCTTTAGTATTCTGAAGCTATTTCAGAAACTGAGGACAAAAACCAAATATAACAATAGATGCTCCTATTGCCCTAATCATTTAGGAAATTACATGGGATTTGGCAGCTGTGAGCCAGGAACCATTGACAAAGACCAAAATATATATTTCTTTTTTTTTCTTTTTAAAGATTTTATTTATTCATTTGAGAGAGAGAGAGTGCACAAGCAAGGGGAGAGGTAGAGGGAGAGGGAGAAGCAGACTCCCCGCTGAGCTGGAAGCCCAACATGGGGCTCCATCCCAGGACCTGGAGATCATGACTTGAGCCGAAGGCAGATGCTTAACCATCTGAGCCACCCAGGGACCCCCAAAATATATATTTCTTATAAATTGCAGTATCACACTTACTTTACTCTCTGTCTTTATACTTTTTTCCTACTTTCTGGGAGATTCCCTCAACTTTATTTTCTAGACCTATTTAAGTTTTATTTCGGTTATTTTAAAAAGAAATTCAGGTCAGAGGTGGAGTCACTTGCCCTTGGGACAACCTCGCCAAGAGTGGAATGTTAAACCAATCAATCTGGAATCTTTCTGGTCAGCCCCAAGGAGACAATTTGTCACCTGGGCCCTCTCCATCTCCCAAAGGAAGATAAGGTAATCTGCACAATAAGACCCCCTGCCCTTCCTCCCAGGGGAAGGGACCTTGCCTGAAACAATCCTTTTTTTTTTCTTTTCTTTTCTTTCTTTTCTTTTCTTTTTCTTTTCTTTCTCTTTCTCTTTTTCTCTCTCTTCCTTCCTTCCCTTCTTCCTTCCTTCCTTCCTCTCTCCTTCCCTCCCTTCCTCCCTCCCTTCCTTTTTTTTTTCTGATAATGTTCTTACCCCACCCCTTCCTATAAAGACCTTCCATTTTGTACTACTCAGAGCTCCCCTTTCTTGCTAGATGGGATGGTGCCTGATTCATGAATCACTCAACAAAACCAATTAGGTCTTTACATTTACTGGGTTGAATTTTTTTTTTAAACAGCTATTATACTTTCAATTTCCTAGAATTATTTTCTTCTTCTTGGAAGGTTCCTCCTTTATAGCAACCTATTCTTGTTTTGTGGATAAAATATTTATCTGAGGATTTCCAATATTTTTGAAAAATTTTTACCCCTTTGGTTCTGGCATTTTCTGTTTCTTCTGAATTTGTCTATTTTGGCCTGTTCAAGTTTTCCTCAGATACTTGTAATATGAGGATAACTTTATTTTCTTTTTTTTCTGATCTTTTTTTTAATTATTATTATGTTATGTTAATCACCACACATTACATCATTAGTTTTTGATGTAGTGTTCCATGATTCATTGTTTGCTTTTAACACCCAGTGCTCCATGCAGAACGTGCCCTCCTTAATACCCATCACCAGGCTAACACATCCCCCCACCCCCCTCCTCTCTAGAACCCTCAGTTTGCTTTTTAGAGTCCATAGTCTCTCATGGTTCGTCTCTGCCTCCGATTCCCCCCCCTCCATTCTTCCCCTCCTGCTATCTTCTTCTTCTTCTTTTTTTTTTTTTTAACATATAATGTATTATTTGTTTCAGAGGTACAGGTTTGTGATTCAACAGTCTTACACAATTCACAGCGCTCACGATAGCACATACCCTCCCCAAAGTTTATCACCCAGGCAACCCCACCCCCCCACTCCCCACCACTCTAGCAACCCTCAGTTTGTTTCCTGAGATTAAGAATTCCTCATATCAGTGAGGTCATATGATACATGTCTTTCTATGATTGACTTATTTCGCTCAGCATGATACCCTCCAGTTCCATCCACATCACTGCAAATGGCAAGATTTCATTCCTTTTGATGGCTGCATAATATTCCATTGTATATATATACCACATCTTCTTTATCCATTCATCTGTCAATGGACGATTTGGCTCTTTCCACAGTTTGGCTATTGTGGACATTGCTGTTATAAACATCGGGGAGCATGTACCCCTTCGGATCCCTACATTTGTATCTTTGGGGTAAATACCTAGTAGTGCAATTGCTGGATCGTATGGTAGCTCTATTTTCCACTTTTTGAGGAACCTCCATACTGTTTTCCAGAGTGGCTGCACCAGCTTGCATTACCACCAACAGAGGATAACTTTATTTTCAAGAGTGAGGTGGTAAAGGGCTACAGAGGCTCTGTGTCTGTGGGGCTTATTGAGTGGAGAGCTCATGGCAGAGCGATGTAGTGGGGACTAAACCATCTTGTTGGGGACTTCTAGATGTCTAGAGGCATTTCCTCTTGGATTCCCTGGTTTCTCTAGGAAGAAGTTCTCCAGTTGCCTGCCTGATTTTCTGGGAACAAGGCAGGGGAGGTGCCAGACTTCACACTGAGCATGTAGACACTCATGCCACATGTAACCACTCCTACTTTCAGTACATGGCTTCTGCCTTACTTGGTACCAGCTGACCCTGAATCCAGGCCTTTCTGGTTTACTTTCTTCTCACCAAATTTCTCTTTGATGAATATCAAGTAGGTAAGTGGCTTTGTGGGACTAAGGGGGAGACCTAGATAGGTATGCCCAACTGGAACCAATTTTTAGCCCTCCCCCTTGATTCTGTTTCTAAGGTATTGGGTGTTGCCATGTCCTGAGCCTCCATGGGTTCCCTGGGAACAAATCTCCACATCTCATTGACCCTCATCTGCAGACACTCAGGTTTCAAATCTTGCTCCTCTCCTAAGTCCAGTACGCTTCCTCCAATGGTTTCCTGTCATCTACAAATTGGCTTTTACTTATATTTGATCTACTATCCTGACTTATTTGTCTTTGTAACTTTACCTCCCTGTCTCTTTAAAAATTTCCCTTGGGGAGCCTGGGTGGCTCAGTTGGTTAAGCGACTGCCTTCGGCTCAGGTCATGATCCTGGAGTCCCGGGATCTAGTCCCACATCAGGCTCCCTGCTCGGTAGAGAGTCTGCTTCTCCCTCTGACCCTCTCATGCTCTCTCTATCTCATTCTCTCTCTCAAATAAATAAATAAAATCTTTAAAAAAAAAATTTCCCTCACAGTTATTTTAGTAGGGTTTCAGGAGGGAACAAAAAAACCCCCAAAAAACAAAAAACAGAAACCCATGTTTTTAATTCGCCACTTTTAACTATAGGTCAGATGCTTTCTCAATGATGTTTTTTGGGGGGCTCTTGTAAAAAGTGTGTTGAATTCCCTGAGAAGACATGAAGAGTTGTAGAAGTTGTAAGGGCAGGCTTGGGGTAAAGGCCACAGTGTATAATTTACATTCATATCTTGAGAAGTGAGCCTAACACAGACCCTTGGCATTTGGAAGGTGTGTCCAGACATCTGACACGACCCCAATTTGAAAGCAGAAGTGCTTATACAGGCTTCTTCCTAATCATGAGTGTGTGAGAAGAGCAAGAATTTTCTGTTCTCAGAGCACCTGGCTGGCTCAGTCGGTGGAGCATGCAATTCTTGATCTTGGGGTTGTGAGTTCAAGCCCCGCATTGGGTATAGACATTACTTAAAAGTAAATAAATAAACTTAAAAAAAATAGAAATTTTATGTTCTCTTTCCTTTGAAACAACAAAAAAACCCGTATATATATACATATATATACATATATATATTTTTTTACCATTTGTTAGAGTGTTATCTTTCACTTGATGACCATTGGAATTTCACAAAGAAACCCTCGGTAGAAGTTACTACACAGATGCCCCCACTGGAAAGCATGTGGGTGCTGGTTTTGTGAGTCTGATGCCATGTAGTCAGTGACACTTAGCCATGAGATGAGTTGCTGCCCCCAGAACACCAGGCTTGCAGTATGCTTTTGCATCACATTTGTGCTTTATTAAAATTATAGTAACTCCATGCTACGAACCTTTGGGCTTGTTCCCAAATAACTGAAATTACAAATTTTAAATCTTTTCCTTCTGCAGAAGGCTACTACACAGGCCCCATAATACCTCCTGACATGTTGGTAACGCTTACCTTTTCCAAAGCAGTTTCACTAGGTTAAAGCAGTTTCACTGGTAGCTCTAAAGAAGCTTGGAGCTGATTTGTCTGGTCATGGTCTGTCCATGGTCATCCTTGTTTTATACATGCAGAGACGGAAGTTGCAAGAAGTTGTTGGTTTGTTTGTGTTTAGCCAAACTCTGGTCTGCTCTTGAAGTGATCACAAAGATCACAGACACATGCACCTCACATTGGGAGAAACCAGGGGTCTAGTTTTCTTTGCCCAGGGCCTGGTAGGGGCATGCCTTGAACATAAGACGGTGGGCTCTGGATCTCACACACTTTCCAATAGAGAACAATGTGCATGTGTGGTATGGGGCAGGCCACAAAGGCAGCAGGAGATCAGCGAAGAGAGCGATCAATCTTGTTGGGATGGCCAGAGAAGCTCATGAAGGTGGTGGGGCCAGGCTGGGCCCAGCGGGAAGGTGGGACGAGGAATGTGAGAAGGAGAAACAAGAGCATCCCGTGGGCCAGGCAAGGGAGGAGGCAAGCAGAGGCCAGAACTCTTTCATGGAGGGAGGGATAGGCCTGGTGTATACTGAGTGTCCAAGATGGGCCTCTGGGACCAAGGTAGATGGTGCAAGGCATTAGAGAGAAGGAAGCCCAGGTGAGTAGATTATATGAGGCTTCACTAGGCCTAGGGCTGAGCACGTTGCTTGACTTGATTCCATCCAAGGCAGAGAATTAGTGACACAGTATTTAAAGACAACTTTTGCAGGAGTGGCTTCAGGTTGGGTGTGCTCAGCCTTGGCTGATGGGTTGCAGGGACCCTTGTTGGGCCTATGTGGTGGGAATTATGGTTTGAGTGAACCAGAGAGCCCAGAAATAGTGGCCAGGTGAGGGACCACCACTGGTATGTCAGAGGAGCTGAAAAAAGGCTGGAGATCATTCCCAGGTTTCTTGGTGCCATTGCTCATGTAGCTCCCCCTCATATGCCTAACTGTACTTCCTTTTGTTCTGATTCTCCCTGGCAGGGAAAAGACTGGCACAGCAAGAAGACTTACACATGCATTTCTGGTAGCAGCTGGACAGAGAGGGCTTTGACCCCCAACTTCTCAGGAAGATGAGACTCCTCCTTGGATCAAAAGGCCTGACATCTCTCCAGTGGCCTCCCACAAGCAGTCACCAGATTAGAAAAAGCTGAGACCAGACCGGCTGACATTAAAGATGGGGCCCAGGATGTTGGGGTGAGGCTGTGGGTGAAGGTGAAAGGTGGTGGTGTGGGCAAAAGAAAGCAGGTATGGGGAGGTCAGGGTCAAGGGATGTCAGAAAGTGCATGGCTGTGCTACAGACCCACCCAGGAAAAGGGTGGCCATGAAGACTAACAAATAAATATATGGCAAAGTCTCAGAGGCCGTGTGTTTTGCTGCATGACGAAATCAACAGCTAAGTTAAGCAGACAAGTCAGATACTCTTGACAAAAGCAGGTGGGTATCCAGGATGCCAGAGCACCTGGGCAGCTTCCCAGGTGCCACCCGCAGATGATCAGAAAAGGTGCTTGAATACCCTCTGCATTGACCCCACCGTGGACAGGGGACGTTCTCCAAGAAGGCAACCTGTGCTCTAAGAGTGGTTAGCCTCTTCTATATACATGCCTGTGGGCAAATGGCAAGGTCAGAGTTATATTTCCCATCGCTTTCCCAGGACCTAGATGATGCTGTGTGCAGGGTCTCCTAGGAGCTGGAAGGACTTCTTCCTGGTGTGTGACCCACATTGCTCTTGTCATGGACAGCTCTTCACTCCTGGTCTTTCTCAGAGGAAGGAGAGCAAGATTACTTTGGGGAGGTCCCTCCTTCCTGCCCACTTACCTCTCTCTCCAGCTTCCTTCCAGGTTCTCTGGAGGGGGAAATTCTACCTGGTTGTCACTCTTCCAAGTGATGAGGCTGATTTTCCCCCCTGACTTTACTTTCCTAATTAAGTGTGTCTGGGGTTACAGTTTGCTATAATGCCTGGACCTCCCAGATATGTGCTAAATGCGGGGCTTCGTTACCACACTGTGGAAGTCTGTAGGTCAGGGACCATATTCTTAGCCATGTGCCCATTTAATGTCTAGCAGAGCACCTGACATAGAATTGTCACTCATAAGATGTCTGGTGAATGAGTGAGTGAGGACATGAGTGAATGAGGTGTTGACTCTGGTTAATATATAACATTAAAATGCTTATATATGAATCATCAAGAACTCATACATTGTTTATTACAAGTGAAGGAATTGTCAAGACACCCTGCAACACACACACACACACACACACACATGCACACCCATGCAAACATATGCACACACGCACATGTACACATCCTTTTCCCTCCTAGGCGTCTCTTCTTACTAGAGAAGCCCTATAACTCTGACATTTTTTATGAAGGTCTATTTACCAACCTGTGTCTACCATTTGTTCCTTCATTTAACAAGTGTTCCTTGAGTGTCTATGTGCCAATACCAATGATTAAAATCAGCAAGAATCCATGTCCTTGTGAAGGTTAGGTTCTGGTGCGGGGACATAGGCAGTGGGTACAATAAATAACTAAAATATATTGTTCGCTAGATGAGTATTTAGGCAATAGAGGAAAATCAAGAAAAGGGACTATGGAATACAGTGGGGGGTGGGGGTGGAAATCAGCTTAAAATAGGGGAGACAGGGAAAGCCTGACCTAGAAGGTAATGTTAAGCGAAGAGTGGAGGAGGTCAAGGGGTGAACTATGAAGGTAACTGGGGGAAACATTCTAGATAGAGGGGACAGCAAGTACAAAGGCCCTGAGGTGGGAGCATCCCTGGCATACTCTAGGAACATCAGGGAGTCCAGTGTGTCCTCCGCTGTGGCTGAAGGACAGTGAGCAAGCAGGAGACGAGTAGGACATGAAGCCTGAAATAGGTGGGTGGCCAACTAAACAGGGATTCTGATGATCCTAAAAAGACTTTGCTTGTACTCTGAGTTGGAGGGAAGTCCTTCCTCCAGGGTTCTGAGCAGAGAAGTAATAGGATTTAACAGAGTTTACCAGTTAGGAGATTGTTGGAATAGTCTGGGGGAGAGCCGGCGGCAGGTTGGATCACTGTCAGCAGTGGGGGAGATGACAGAAGGAATTGGAAGGGGGTGGGTGTGACAGGAAGAGAGAAGCAAGGATGACTCTAGGGTTGGGGGTTTGAGAGGTGTGTGGAAGAAAGGGAAGACATGGAAGCTGGACCACCCTTTCTGGCTATTGCTGGAGGCCCAGTGGTCCCTTCCCAGAAGCTGGCTGGTGGGTTGACCCTCATTCAGGGAAGCAGGCTGAGCACCTGCCCCCACTTCAGCTCCTCTCCAGGAAGCCAGTGGGAGAGTTGCAGCCATTGTCATTCCTGCCAGGCTCTCTTCCTGAATCCATGTCTGGGATGGGCTATGTCTGAGTTTCCGTGAGACATTCTCAGTCTCTCAGTCCCCCCCACTCCACACACCCACTCCCTGATTTTATTCACTACTCTCTGCACGTTCTTCACTCTCCCCACTCAAACAAGAGTAGAGCAGCCTGCTTCTCAGCCAAGTGACAGAACACCCATAGCAGAATGACCTTGGACCAGGAGACTGCCACGCAAGTCTATGGCCACAGAACAGTAAAGAGAGGTTGTCCGGAAGGTCCTCTTTCAACTCAGACCACTCCTGGGAAAGTTGG
The DNA here is from genome assembly GCF_004348235.1 of Phoca vitulina. Classification (NCBI taxonomy): domain Eukaryota; kingdom Metazoa; phylum Chordata; class Mammalia; order Carnivora; family Phocidae; genus Phoca; species Phoca vitulina. Next base: position 5,845,549 of record NW_022589762.1, read on the forward strand.
GGATATGACTGACACTGGCCCCAGCTGGGAAATGACAGGCAAGGTGTTGTCACATCCTGGTGAAAATCACATTCCTAAAGAGGAAGCAGGAGACCAAAATACCCCAAGGCAGAGATAATGGGGAAGGAAAAAGTGGGGTGCATGAAGTGGACCAGCAGAACCCCAAATCAGTCTGAGAAAAGAAGAAAAATCAGCAGGAGGCTGAGAAGACCACTATCATGGGCTCCTAAGGAGGGGTCATGGAGGCCTTGTCCAGAGTAGATGGATGAAGGAGGATGGACACGCCTCGTGTCATGAGCAGGAGGCCTAATCTCATGGGCTGCTCTCAGACTGTCCCTGCTGTCTGCCATCTGACTGCCTGTGGAACACACCATTCTAGGGTGACTACTGTCTTTGTTTTAGGTGAGGTACCAGACCACTTTTGGGTGCCTTATTCTACTACCAGAAGGATTTTGCTTCTTGAGCTCAGAATGGCTGGCTGAAGATGAGGGAGCTCGGTGGGCCAGAAGGAATGGGGTTGGGTGGATCTCTGTCCATCTGCTCAAGTGCATGACAGTCACAACATGGTAGAGTGGTAAGAGTTTTGGACTGAAACTCTGGGGCCCTGGGGTTAGTCCTGGCCCTGCCACTAAACTTACTATGCAATGCACATCAAGACCTGTCACCTTTTTATCCCCAAGTCCTCCATTTCATCTGAAAAATGGAGAACTGGACCAAATGATCTCCAATATCTCTTCCCACTTTGTAATTCCAAGATCTTTAACTCTATCATGTGCACAATTCTGATTCCATTTATAACGTGTGGGGTTTTTCCCACATCACCAAGCAATTCTTCAACATCAGTGGGATGTCCTACAATTCAAGTCATTCTGACACTGTCTGCCTGGAGGTGGCCTCAAGTCCCTCAGGCTGAGGGCTCAGTCCCACATGACTGCTGCCTCCACCCCACTTCAGACCCCAATCAAAAGTCCAGGTAATGCTTCTGACTGACCAGTTCCCACAACTACCTCCTCAGGTTCCAGTAATTGCTAGAGCATCTCAGGGAAGTCAGAGAAACATTTTACTTACTAGCTCATTGGTTTATTATAAAAGGGTATAACTCAGGAACAGCCAGATGAAGAGCTATATTGGACAAAGTTGGGGTGATGGGTATGGAGCTTCCATGCTTGCTCTGGGTATACCACTCTGCCCAATCTCATGTGTTCACCAACCCAGAAGCTCACTGTACCCTGTCCTTTGGGGGTTTTATGAAGGCTTGATTCCCCAGACATGATTCATTAAATCATTGGCTATTGGCAGTTGATTGAACCTCCAGCCCCTCTCTCCTCCCCAGAGGTCAGAGGGGAGGAACTCGAAGTTCCAACCTTCTAATCACATGGTTGTTTCTCCTGGCCACTAGCCCTCATCTTTACGTGCAGCCCAGAAGTTGCCTCATTAACATAACAGGAGACATCTTGATAGCTCTCATCATTTAGGAAATTCCAAGTGTTTTTGGAGTTCTGCATGAGAAACAGGATGAAAATCACATATATATTTCTTATTGGAATTCACAGTATGACAATGTGGATAACTGAGGGCAAACTAATTTCCAGGTACATGACAGAAAATGAAAGCCCTCTCCCCTTACTTAAGGAGATGCATGTTGATTCAATTCTTATTAAGCATCTATACTCAATGGCAGTCAGTTATAATAGCCAGGTGACTTTGACTCTTAGTAAAATTATTCTGGTATCTGTGCAAGAATAGCAGGTTTATGGATTATCTATGGCATAGGGTTGTTGTGAAGACAGAATGAGTTAATATTTAAGCAGTGCCTAGAACTGTGCCTGGCCTGCAGAAAGCATGTCTAAGTGCTCACCATCGTCATTATTTTCATCCCTACTATAGGATGGGTCACACAGACATTCTTCTCCTGATAAAGAAGAATGGAACTTCTCAGTCTCATTTTCATAGAGCTCCAAACTCAAGCCAGCAAGCCTGATGGAACTCTTGGCCAGGAATCTGGCTCTGTGGGCCACATGGGAAGATCCTCCATCTCTCAGCTCAGTCTCAGAACACCAAGCCAGCCTAGTCAGTGCAGAGTCAGTGAGATCAGGATAAGGTGTGTCAGGTGGTTGTTGTGAGAGCACAATGCAGTGATGTTCGTGAAAGTGCTTGGTGACCATCAGGCTCCCTCCAAATATAGGAGGTTATGAGCAATCCTGTGTCTTTCTCCTGGATGAACAATAGCCCGTGAGCTCAACTCAGTCATAGAGCATCTCAGAGATGGGAGATCAGCTGGTTGACCTGCACTCCACCACCCCCAGCAAGCCCCAGAGAAGTGAAGGGGGTTTGTCCACGGTGTGGCAGTGGCTGGTAGAGCTTCCTGCATAGGAGGTCAGAGCTCCTGACCCTCTGGCTTCCGGAATGTTGCTGATTCTGAGGCTTATAAGCCAGAAATCAAGAGTGCTTGTCCTTGCAGCCACAGCCTCCCATGCTGGAGGTGATAAAAAACAAAACAAAATAACTCCTCCAAAAACTGTATGTACAATAGAGATGACATACTTGAGAATCTGGGTCACACTCATCAGCTCTGAATCTCCAGGTAAGATTCAGAGCCACTTTCCATTTCTGACAACTCCACTAGAGGGAGCCACCACCACTTGTATTTCTCCCACAGGCTGAATGGAAAAAAAAAAAAAAAAAAAAAAAGTTAGGTCATTCCAGGGGGTCCTTGCATGATTAAACAAACCTGCTGTGTAAATCCACGCAGGGCTAAGAGTCTGCATTGCCCTTCCTTGGGGGCTGCCCGGCTCTCCTCCCAGCAGTCCTGAATAACTGGTAGTCCAGTGAAATGGGTGATGACCTGCCCCCCATCCATGCTTGAGCACGAGGAGGTGTTGTGTGCAATAGTAAACATGGCTGCTCAGGGATCCTGGGCCCATGTGGTGGGAGCCAGGGCTTCAAAGTTCCCTGATCGTATGGCCTGTGAAGTCAAGTGGGCATCTTCAGGGGCCCTTGCCTGGGGAAGCCAACCTCCTGGAAGAGGCGACAGAGCAATGGAGAGCAGCAGGAAACTGCTCTGGAAACTCCACACAGAGGCCTGGCATCCTAGGAACTTCTGCCCAATTTGCTCTCTGTGGAGAGAAATTATCCATAGGGGCTAGGCAATAATATCGCAAGAAATCAAGTGTCTTTTGGAAAAAATGATTTTCCAGTTCAAATACCACTTGGTTGCAGAGATTATCTGGAATCTCACCAGGCCAGGAATCAGGCTGACTTATTTTGAGCTCCTACCTAAATAGGGGACCTGTGCACAAACTTTCTCTTCCAGAGCGAGTTTTCAGTTCCCTCCTCTGCCAAGCAGGGAGGTGATGATCTTCAAAACCCCCCCTGCAACAGACCAATGCTCAGTTTGTCCTCTTGCATTATGGATCATTTATCGCCAACTCTCTGCTCTCTGTAGCTTAAACCATGTTAAAAGTGGTTTCCCTCTTCCACATAAGCATCTTTTTAAAAATTTATTTAATTTTTTTAGAGGGAGAAAGAGCATGCACACGTGAGCGGGGGTGGGGTGGGGTGGGGAGGGGCAGAGGGAGAAGGAGAAAGAGAATCTTAAGGAGGCTTCAGGCCCAGTGCAGAGCTGGACATGGGGCTCCATCTCACAACCTGAGATCATGACCTGAGCAGAAATCAAGAGTCGATGCCCAACCGACTGAGCCACCCAGGCATTCCTACATAAGCATCTTTTAAAAGTATCAGTAACAATAAAATTAGGTTGACCTCTTGGAACTAGTCAACTCATTAAAAATGATTCTGAGTCCCTCTGTGCTTAACAGGGTCACAGCAGTAGGCAGGAGAAGTCCAAAAGCAGGGCTAAGGTTTACATTCCCTATGTCATAATGACTTGCCTGTTGTCTGGTTTCTGTTTTGGTTCTCCTGACTTTTGACAGGCTAGTGGCAGCTCCCCGGGGGCTCTGTGAGGTTGCCCCACATCCTGGGGCCTGGGTCCTCATTACTCTTAATCTCCAAGCACTACTTAGTCTCTCAAAGCTGCCGAAATGGCACAGACTTGGTTCCAAGTTGGGTTTTGATGAAAAAGAAGTGGATGACAGCGAGGGTAGGGAGGGGGGTTTCCTTAGAGGTAAACCTGGGAGGAGGCATTCTTTATGCCAATCAATACATTATTCCAGTCAATACAGTGTTGGGATAAGGAAAAAGTGTTTTTCAGTTTTGCTTTTGCCCAGTGCCTTAATAGTCAAGAAAGGCTTCTGGATGTTAATAGGAGCAAAATGCCAGGGCATGTTTGGTCTAGGACAGTCCTTGTTCTTCACCGTGGATCAGAATCACCCGGAGAACTTGTTAAAATGCAGATTTCTGGGCTGCAAACCCTGGAGTTACTGATTCAGGTCTGAGAAGGGTCCCAGGCATGTGCATTTCTATCAAGCTCCCACTAATGCTGATGCTGCAGGTCAGGACACCACACTTTGAGTAGCATTGGCCTGGAACTCAGTGAGGACTCCTATTGTCATCTACATCCAGCGCAGCGAGCACTGTGCAAATAATAAGCTGGGGACTGTCGAGCTTATAGGGAGCAGTCCACGCAATAGATGTGTGAGTAGCTAGATCTCCAAGGAAACAAGGACAGTCCCTTCTCCCACTGTTAGTCAATGAGCTGCCTACTGGTTAATTACCATGTTTGAGGGAAGCATCCAGGTTCCTGCGGGGAGCTTCTGGCCAACAGGGGGCGCCGGGACTGCTTCTTCACCGGCCTGAGAGTCTGAGAAGAGGAAAAGTACTGAAGAGAGTGAGCAAAACCGGAGCCGCAGCACAGCATTGCGATCCTGACAGGCATGGACACCATCGGGAGCTCGGGCTTGGCGGGAGGGGGTGGAGACGGGGGTGGTTTGCTTTTCAAGTTGTTTGGTTTCCCTCCCGTTGTCTCAAAGCGCATTCAATGGTGACCCCGTTAGGCAAGAGGGGGAAGGTGACAGGAGATGATGACTACCCCTGTTTTGTAGCCTGAGAAGAGAAGAGACGGAAAGGGGCTTGTGCAAGGTGACAGTAGGGGAGGGCCTGGCTGACTGGACCAAAATATCTCCTGCCCAGGTGTGCTGTGGAAGGGGTGTAGGCCTGGGGTGGACTGGCCAGCTCTGAGGTCTCTGTCGACCCCAACAAACGGCCATGGTCCTGATCAGACTGTGCTCCTTGGGGTGGGGAAGGCAAAGGAATTCTTTAGGGGGAAAGAGATCAGGTAAGGCAGTCCTCAAGGCGAACACACAAAATGACAAAAAGGGTATCTACCTGCCCTGCCTTTGCAAAGAAGTGTGTCCAGGAGCTGTCATGTGTCCCCTCTTTGTGCCCTGTGAGCCAGTGTCATCTGGGGACTCCTGCGCTCTGAGCAGCACTGCAAGCAGGCAGGCAGTGAAGCAGACACAGTGTCCACTGTCCGGGAGCTTGCCACAGGACATTTCCACGGCATCCCTGCCTCTTCCCCACTCAGTAAGCCCTCTTCTCCCCACTGGGCGGGGGGCATTGGAGAGAGCTGAATCTCTCACAGATTTTTTGGAAGGGATTTGCATTTCAGCCGCCAAAAGCCCCTTTCTTTCCTTTCTTGGCATGAAAGTGGTTGCCTTGTGATTTTGGAGAAAGATACGAGGCCAGGCAACATTGAAACAGGTGAGATCGTTGGTGCACAGCATATGTATTTTGAACCTTAATTCATTTGAGGGACAAGTTTCTGTGTGTATGTAAGTGTGTCCTTTTGTGTGCATGTGGGATTGCAGCCTCTATGGCAAATTATGGTAACAAAACACAGGCAGTAAACATTTAGTTTGGGGACTTGGTGTATTATTTCCTGGACCCACCCATAGTTCCCCTAAGGAATCCTTCCATTGCCCCCAGTAATTCTCGAATTAGCTTATGAACATTTTCCTGTCCCTGTGACCAACACATGCAAATCCCATGTTCAGATAGAGCCCCCACCCTTACAACTAAATGAAGGGACCAGAAGCCTTTCTCCTCAGGCTGTTCCCTGATTTTTCTCCATCTCACTGTGATGGTTTTTGGCATGAGCAAATGAGCAGAGTCCTTTTTTAATAGATCTAAATGAGAAGGAGCGTGTGTGTGTGTGTGTGTGTGTGTGTGTGTGTGTGGAGTTCCCACCTTGACCACACTTCGTAAAGTGTTTTTAAGTAAGCAAAACCATGTCTCCATGCTGTTCTGTCCCACACAGCTCTCTTTCCTGCCAGCCACTGAAAGGGATCTTAAATAAGAGCCCATGGGGTTCCCCCCTTGCACTGATGTCCTGATAAAATTCTGACTTTCCTAGTGACAATTTCCAAAAAAGGCTTTGTCCCTTGTTGGGTGCAAAAGCAGTAGCTCTTCAAGACAGAGCACCTGCCCTGAATCCTTGACCATTCTGCAGCTGTTTGGATGGCAGGAATTTTCAACATCAGATCCTAGCCTGATGTATCGCTATCCCTGAACTTGTATCTTTGGGATACTGCAGGGCCTGCCCCCAGCTCCTCTCTGCTACTCTGCACAGCACCCATTGCCGACTCGGGCTCTGCAGCTTCCTTCTGCTGTCTTGAATGTTGTCTGGTTGCTAGGACCAGGAAGGGGTCCAAGGACCAAAAGTCAGGGGCTGCAGGGCAGTGTGTGCTGTAGATTACCATGCTGATCCTTTCCCTGTCCTTGTAGGACCCCCATCCTCCCTCCCTCCCTCCCTCCCAGCCTTCCCCACTGCTGTAACTGACCCGGAACATCAGAGGCAGGAAAGTCACTGCTCCAACTGAATTTTGCTGCAGTTTCTTTTTTTCCTCCCCTAGATGCTGAGAGCTATTTTTAGCCAGGGATTTTTTTTTCCTTTTTTCTTCTTTCTTCTTCTTCTTCTTCTTCTTTTTTTTTTTTGCAGGGGATCCACAGCCTATTTTTAAAGCCCTTACGGAAGCCAAATCATCGTGTTTCTCGTAAGGACTTTGGCATTAGGTGGGAGAGACCATGGCAATGGGGGCCAGAGGTCTTCCTGAAGAGGAGAGGGGGGTCAGGAAAAGCCTAAGGGAGGTTGGCAAAAGCTGGACCCCAGGCAAGGGGAGAAGGGCTACATCTTTGTGCTGGGGAGCTGCCCATGAAGACCCACCATGCTCCTCCCTCCAATAGCCCAGGGCTTTGGGCCCAAGCAGCCTGACTCACATCCCAGCAGCTGCAATGACATTGCCCTCAAATGTGGTGGCAGTTGGTTTAATTTACCACATTTTTCTCTTCTTTTGCCACATTTCTACACTTAGCTCTCTCCCTACCTCCCCTCCAGTGGCACCACCTTGTAGAGGAGAGCTGCATTGTGGGAGGTTTTGTACAATGGATTGGGCACAAAGTCAGCCTTAGGAGAGGATGGGGGGCCCAGGTATGCCATGGACAGTGGCCAGGGATGGATGGGCTCTGCATGTGGCAGGAAGGCAGGTGGGCAGAGCCCTGGGGGTCACAGGCTCTGCAGGAGGAAGAGAGGAAGGAGGAAACTGAGGCCTCAGAGGGCAGGGCTGCTTCTGGGAAAGCTTGGGAGTTAGTTGGGACTGACTTCGGCAGAGATGCTAATGGGGCGGTGTGCTGTGTGTCCTTCAGAGGCTCCCTTAGATCTTGCTTTTCCCCCTTCCATTCCTGGTACTTACCCATTTGCTCCAGGTCCCCCAGCAGGAAGGGGAAGGGGCCAGATCTCTGAGTGCCCCTGAAAAGACCCCCATGCTCCCACCCTCATATCTCCCCACCACTACCTGAGACTCAGCCGATCCCACTGTGGCCTCTTTCCTTGTTATGTCAGGCTCCATGTGAGCCCGGGGTTCTGGGACACCCCTCTTTCTGGACTCTCATTCCATGACACTCAGGGGATCCTTCCCTGCCACTCTACTTAAAATTGGCATCTTCCCTCCCAGATCTCTCTAGTGCCCACCCCCCCCCCCACTTGCTTAATTTTTAGTTTTTCACTCTGAATGTATATCTTATCCTCTCTGGTTTATTATCCATTGCCTAAGTTCCCTAAGGATAGAGATATCACTTCTTTTGTTCACAACAAATCCTTCAGTGCCTAGACCAGTGTTAGCACATTTTAAGCACTGAACATATATATTTGTTGAATGAATTAATAAAAAGAGCAAAATGTGCTGTGGGAAAATCATCCATGGGAGGCCTTCTCTCTGACCCTCCCAGTGTGCTCTCCAGGTCAGCAGAGTGTTCAGGGAGGGGATGGGGTAAAAATAGTAGCCCCCAGCCCCCAACACACACACACACACACACACACACACACACACACACACACAGATGAGTTTAGGCCCCAGAATAACAAGCCATTCAGAACCTTAGCAGGAAGAGGCCAAAGACATCATTAGATCTAAGCCTCTCATTTGTGCAGAAGAGTTAACTAAAGCCCAAAGAGAGGTGCAGTAAACCGCTTAGAATTACACAGCCAACTAGTGGCAGGGAGTGGAACCTGGGTTCCCTATTCCCAGGCTAGAATTCCAGCAGTCCCAGTGGCCACTGACCACTCTTTGCCTAGAAATGTGGGGTAAACGTTGCATTCTTTCCCAGGCCAAGGAGGTAAGTGTCTTTCTGATTCGTGGGGAAGAATTTCCCTCAAACTTGGGACAAACCAATCAGCAAACCTGAGTCCATGGGCTCTCAGCCTGCTGGAGGGCTCAGGCAGGCTGTGGAAAAAATCTGCTTGTGAAGTCGTCTGCTCTCAGCAGGACCCAGACTATGAGCTGTAAAGAAACCGTATCAGCAGAGATATACTCTGCTTCCAGGAGGTGATCAAGGGCTGCGTCAGCCTCATCCCCAGCGGAGTCCGAGTCCCCACCAAGGGGAGTTTGTGGGGCATTAGGTAGGGGGCTGCGAACTCCGTGCTTTCCACATCTGGAGTGGCCCATGTGGACGTCACCAAGCCATCAGCAGGAGCAACTGTGTGAGGACAAGTCAGTGAAGTGCCTCAGATTCTGGAACAACAGTCTGTCAGCCAGCTCACTCATCAGTAACACTGATTCCCACCTGGCCCGGAATCCCACTACCCTGGAGAAACAGAGGTACATCCCTGAGCTCAGAGACTAAGTGTCTCATGGGGAGGCAAGAAATATTTCTTCCTGTCCAACCCTCAGACCCAGGAACTATGATAACATATGTGAATCTGCAAGTACAAATTGAAATGATGACAACCATGTAACTAGAGAATGAGGAAACCAGGTCATAAAGCAATGGTATTAATCAAAAATAAAAGTGAGTTCGTGCGTGTGTAAGTGTGTGCACTAGATATTTTCATGTACAAGTTACACCCAAACAGACTTAGGGCAACTGAATTCATTACGTTATCATGTTTACAATGTGCCAAGTACTTTTCACACCCCTTTACACTGCATGTCTTCACAATATGCCTCTGAGACGAGCAGGTCAAGGATTTATTGTCTGTGTCCATGGTTAAGGAAACTGAGGGGCAGAGAAGTTAAGTCCCAGGTCCAAAGTCTCTCCCACAGGGAAGTGGCAGAGCTGGACCTTGAAACCAATGCTACCGGATGACAAATGCCAGGGGGTGTTAATCAGGGCTGGCTTCAGGGAAGTGGCTCCAAGCCCAGCTTAGAGGGAGGGAACTGCCTCTCTGGCCATGGAACATGTCAGCCTGGCCAGGGCCCGCCTCAGGCTGGTAAGAACCTTGTCACTCCAAGGAGTGCCCGGTGCAGCAGGGCTGCTCCATCCAGCCCTCCCTTGAGGCTCCCTCTCTGAGACCCCCTGTCTGCTCGTCCCTGCCAGTGCATGTGTGTTAGGAGAGTTGTGGGGACAGCAGTGCCGCTCGCAGAGTGAGGTGGGTAGCGAGTTCCAAGACCCTGAGGAGCGAGAAGGCTCCACAGTCAACACTGGTGTCTTAGGCTCAGAGTCCCAGAGTGCCCGTGGGAGAATGGAAAACAACCGACCTTCCTGGCCACTGCCCCTCACTCATGCCGCTCCACTGTCTGTGCAGGGAGCTGCGTGGGGGCCTCCTAAGAGCTATGTCCACTTCCTAACCCTTGGAACCTGTGAGTGTGACTTGTTTGGGAAAAGGGTCTTTGCAGATGTAATGAAGTTAACGATCTCATGATGCAATCATCCTGGATTATCTGCATGGGCCCTAAATCTGGTGGTTAATATTCCTACCACAGACACACAGAGGAGAGAGGAGAGGAGGAGAAAGCCACATGAAGCTGGAGGCACCAGAAGCTGGGAGAGGCAAGGAAGGACTCACCCTAGAGCCTTTGGAGGGATCACGGCCTTGCCAACACTTTGAGTTCAGACTTTGGGCCTCCAGAAATGGGAGAGGGTAAGTTTCTGTAGTTCAGCCCCTCCCCTTTCCGGACTCAGCATGGGGGCTTGATTCTCCAGCCACCTCTCCTGGTTAGGATCTCCTCTTTATGTCAACCCCTGAGCTTATCCCTATGGTGACATCTGTCATTCGACTCAAATGCCCCCTCATCAGCTTGTCTCCCCCTGAATCTCAGTCTGAGGGCAGGGACCTTTCCAGTTGATGACCTTGTCCTTCATATCTTCATGGGATCCAGTCCTAAGCAGGTGCCTAGGGCAGAGGACACCTCCGTGCGTCAGTGTGTGGGAGCACGTTAAGCCAGAGGTCGGGGGGGGTTCACTGTGGGAGGGAGACTTATTGGAGGAGGTGGGATTGAGTCAGGCCCTAAAAAACAATAGGGGAGGGGCACCTGGGTGGCTCAGTCATTAAACGTCTGCCTTAGGCTCAGGTCATGATCCCAGGGTCCTGAGATTGAGCCCCACGTTGGGCTCCCTGCTCAACGGGAAGCCTGCTTCTCCCTCTCCCACTCCCCCTGCTTGTGTTCCCTCTCTCGCTGTGTCTCTCTCTGCCAAATAAATAAATAAAATCTTTAAAAAAAACAATAGGGGAAAGGAGAGTATTCCACATGGGGGGCAGCATGGGCTAATACACTGCAGCGAGGCTGAGCATTGTCCCATAGGGGTGCTGGGCTGTCAGGGGCTAGGAGACCTCTGCAAGACCACCAGACTGAACACCAGCTCTTAGTTTGGACCCTGGGCCCTTGAATCCCACACCATCCTGAGGGATGGGCATCAGGATTGCCCTCACTCAGAGAACAGAGTCACATTCCCCAGAGGCTCACCATTAATAAGAGGGGAGGGGCTGGAATGCCGACCCCGACAATCTGGGTCTGGAACTACTATGCCATTCCATTTCCCTCTGGGTGAAGATGATTATGGCGGTGGTGAGATGCAGCAACACTTACTGAGCACGTTCAGTATGCCAGATGCCACTCAAAGCACTCAGCATGTTTGAACCAAATCAATCCTCACAATTGCCCTATAGGTAGGTTCTATTGTAAAGGAGGAAACAGAGGTGCAGATTGCGCAGGGGAAGTACTCAGGCAAACTGCCCTTTGTTAGTAAGGTGGGGGGTGGGTGGGTGGGGGGCTGTGGGAATAAGCACAGTCCTATTTTCCTAGGTTAGGGCTGGGGAGCAACCCCCATATACATCAGGTCAGGGTTGGAGTTGAAAGCTTGCATTTCCTGGGCCCTGCCTCCATGGGTTCTAGGAGGAAACTCAGGTCCACCAGGATTCTTCCCATGTGGTGTTGAGCATCCCCAAAGTGCCTCCTGTGCTCTTGAATTTGTCCTGGCAGCAAGTGCTGGGTTCCCACTGGTTACCTTTCCTGCTACCGGTGCCCCTGATCATGAAGCCCCCTCCTGATGATTCCTTCATTCTTCTCCAGCTTCTGGTGCAGCTTCCATCCCTTGCCTTAAAGTGTTTCCAAAGTGACCTGCATAGGAGAGCAGACCTCACCAGCCCAGGCTGCTCTGTGCTGCCCTGTCTCAGCGATTTCACCGAAACAGTTTCTACTTTCATCCTGCTTCTCAGTCCCGTTCCCACTCCCCACCGCCCGCCCCCCACCAGCCAGGATCCTGTGCCAGTCCCAGGCCTGGGCGATCTGAGGGACACACACAGGACTGTACTCTCCCCGCTCCCCCCGATGGACAGTGTCCATCTAGATGGAAAGTGCCTGGTCTCTGGAGTCGCCTCATTCCCAGCACGCACGGGTTTCTCAGGACAATCGCTTGTTCTGTTAGATTCTCCTCAATAGTCCTTCAGATATGTGCACATGCGTCTGAATATATGATGCACAAGTTTCTGTTCTCTAGCTGATGTTTTGAGATGAGTCAGATGGGGAGGGACCAGCAAGCTAGGGAGTTTGAATGCTATGTGCCTGGCCACAGGGCTCATTAAAGGCTACCGTACCGTCGCATTAGAACACAGACAGCATTTTCTAACTGTTTTAAGACATTTATTCTTCCTGGGTCATCCTCGCCCCCTTCAAGTCTCCAGTGACAAGCCACCAGATTTCCAAGGCACCTCTGCTGCTTTGGCAAGTTCTGGAGCAGAGCTGCCCCAGCGCCCGGCTTCTGGGTGGAAGACACACCAGCTTCCAGGAGGAGGTACTGTCAGCAAAGTGCTCTGCAGGGCTGATAGGAGCTGTGCAGGGTGGAGGGCTGAGGCCAAATCTCCTTCCTAAGAAACTACTCCCCCTGTTTCTGTGTGTTTGAAGTATGGTTTTCTCATTTGTCTGTGAGGTTGTTTATCTGACCATAGTGTTGGGGTTTAAAAGGGACTGGGCAAGTCAGGACTGGTAACTCAGTCCTAGGAGTTTTCAGTGTCTGTCCTTGTCAGTATGGCAGGGATGGGGTAAAGGGCACCGACGTGTTTCCTGAGATTCTCCTGGTCCAAAGAGAGTCCAACTAAGGGCAGAAGAACACAGAAGAATGCATGGGCAGAGACTTACTTAAAGTCCAAGATGCTGCTTGTGGGGTTAATAATGGTGATATAGGTGGTCTGATGATGATGTGTGGTGATGGTGATGATGATGATGATATCAGCTAACGCTTCTTGAACTCGAACTCTGTACCTGGCACTGTGCTAGTCCCTTGATATGCAACAGCCCATTTAATCCTCACAGCAACCCTATGAGATAGGTACTGCTATTATTCTCGTTTTGCAGATAAGGAAGCTAAGGCTCAGTGAGGTTAAGTAATTTGCTTGAGGTCACATAGCAGGTAAGTGGTGGAACTGAGCCTCCCATGCAGGAAGCCTGCCTCCAGACCCCCATCCCTGAGGTGATGCCTTCTATCATGTCTTTTTAGTCCCTGGTTGCCCCTCATGCATTCCAGATCTTTAACCCATGTAATGGGCTCCACTCTCCCTCCAAAAGTGAAGGTGCTGTTACTCAATAAAGGGACATAGTGAGTAGACAATAACCTGCAGAAAACAGCCAGAGTTTGTGGCTGGGGTTTTAGGGGTGTGGGCTGGAGTGGGAGGAAAAGAACCTAGAGAGGCAGATTGGGTATGATAATAAAGGTTTTGACTATTTCTTGGAGGCAATAGGGAGTCATCAAAGGTTTTTGAACAGAGAAAAGGCAAGATCAAATTTGTATTTTGGATGCCACTTGCAGTGATTAGGGTTCGGGTGGGGCCATTTTATCCACATTCCTACAAACCATACTACCAGGAAGGCCCTTGCTTCCACCCACTTTGAAGGTAGGAAGCAAGGGTCTTTCCCTCCATATTGCAGAGAAGGAAGCTGAGGCTTGTAAATTCCGTGCCATTTTGTCTTCCCTTAGTGCTCAGAGGTGAGGGAACATGCCATGCAATCAGTGGGTGTTGATAAGTGTTTAACAACTGACCCTTTAAGGGGAAAACACTCTTATTTGGAGCATTTGCAAGTTCCTTTGGTATAAATACCCCACTGTAGCCAACTTCAAGCTACCTACCATTGTGTTATTAACAGGGCTGCAGAATTCTTGAAAATGTAACAATTGGTTCTAGCAAGCTAGCAGGAGCTGACTCCAACACACCTCTCATGCAACCTAGTGCCCTCCCCTGGCTTGAATTCATGCAGACACCGAGGGAGCTCCAAGCCAGTGCTGATAAGAGAGGCAAAGTAACTTGCCCAGGCCAACTTGGAGACTCAGGAATGTAGTGAGGGATAGAAACTGGCATCTTAGCTCCAAGGCCATGTATTTGTGTAGACTCTATTTAGGAAGAGAAAATTTGATCTCTGCCTGGATCCCTTTCAGAGGAGATTTTACATTCAGTGGTGGCAAAATTTCCCTCTGTCTTCCAGGACATGTGTCACAACCTCTTACCGGAATTGGAAAGCTAATGTCATGGAGTATTTTTAATAGTGAGTACAAATCCCCTACAGTGATGGATGAAGTTTGAGAACTTAAGTCCATAAATCATTTTCCAGTTTCCTTAGTGCCTCTATGGCCCTGGCATTCATCTGATCATTTGTTCATCTGATATAAACTGAGGGTTCAAGCATGGAGATTTTGGACAACAGACAAGAAGGGTTGCCGGTTGGGTACTGATAAGACAGAGGTCAGATGTCAGAGGCAGGAGCAGGCAGTAGATCATGAGTCCTGGCGTATGAGATGAAAGTTAAGAAGTAACCTGCCACTAGGGTTTTGAGACCCAACCGGGGAGGTCCTCAGGGCCAGTAGGTAAAGAGGGAGGTGCTCAGCAACAGTGAGCAGAGAACATGGATCACAGAAACCTGATCTTGAAGCATGAGACTGACCCAGCCATTGGGTTCTTACTCACTTCTTGTTGGGACAAGAGATAATGCCAGGTAGGAGATTTCCCTAAGGCGCACCAGGGAAGAGGAAACAAATTAACACTTGTAGAGAGACCCTGGGATATATCAAGGTCTGTGTGTGTGAGCATATATTTTCTCAAGTCCTAGTGGCAAAGAGAGACCTTCGTGTGATAAGTGGTATTATTTCATCATTTGTTTGAGAAAACAAATGCTCAGAGAAGTTAAGTGATTTGCCCATGTTCACACAGCTGGTATATGATACAGCCAGGGAGTCGGGGATGAGAGGGTAGCTGCTGAATACACATTCAGAAAAATTGGCAGGCAGTTGGGATCTGATAGAAATGGACTCAGTTGGGTGTCTGCCTGCATTTGCGGGACAGTATGGCAGCGGATGGCTGTCGTGGCTGGGTAGAGGGATGGGAGAAGGAGAGTGATATTTCTGGTTCCCCCATACTACCGGGAGCAAGGTGTTCACTGCCTTGTCCATGTGTCCTCCCTGGAGGAAGTGCTCGGAGTATTTACACAAGGGCCCATTTCTGGCACGCCGAGAGGGAGCCAAACTCTAAACGGAGACCATACCCCCAGCTTGGCAGATGCCTGAGGGTAAGGCGCTCGCTGACATGTTGATGGAGAACAGGGACTTCTTGTTTACCCAGCTCACCATCTGGACGCGCAAGGCAATGTCCAAGGAAATAGCTGTAACTAAAAGCTCAGAGGCTGCCTCCCTGGCTTCCTTCGCGCGTGCTTCAGAGCGCTTTGGCTGTTTCTTGGCCAGGTATGCAGTGTGGATGGTGGGCCAGGGCAGGGCAGGGGCTCAGAACCCCCGGCAGACGCAAGGGCGGCGTGAAGACTAGGCTGCAGGAGCTGGGGAAAGGAGTGACTGCAAATGTTTGGAGCAGAGAGGTTAAGAACCATTCTCCCCGAGGGGATAGAAGAGTGAAAAGGCCTTTTCTGTCGAAAGAGGGATTGGGATCAGACAAATGGGAGAGCTTCCTAACTGGTGAGAAAAAGTACATGGGTTAAGCAGGCCATCTGGTGGAATTCTTTTGGTACGGGTGGCAGGAAAGGATGGGGTGGAACTGGTGCTGCGTCAGGGGGTGAGTAGCTCCCAGACTATACCCTACAGTTTGAGAGGCAGATCCATCCCACTAGATACAGCTGAGAAAACTGGGAAGATTTGAATCCCTGAATCCTTTGAGGGGTTGTAGGTATGAAAATAGTTCAACAATTCCCTTGACCCATTCTTGCTCACAAAGGAACACAATCATCTGGAAAATCCAGCAATGTGAGCAAACCCCACATTGTATTCACTGGGCATGGGGATGCCTCCCTTATTACTTTGGCAGAAGCTAGTTTGAAAAATTCCTTGCATTGGTCAAGATAGACCTATACCAAACAACAACCAAAAAATCTCAGTGGCTTGGGCATCTGGGTGGGTCAGTTGGTTAAGCGTCTGATTCTTGATTTCGGCTCAGGTCATGATCGTAGGGTCGTGAGATAGAGCCCCACATCGGGCTCCACACTGGGTGTGGAGCCTGCTTAAAATTCTCTCTCTCCCTCTCTCTCTGCCCCTCCCTGACTCGTGCACTCACTCTCTCTCTCAGAAAAAAAAAACAAAAAACAAAAACCAACCCAAAAAACCTTCAGTGGCTTAATACAATAAAGTACATATCTCACTCATGTCACAGTTCCAAGTGAGTTGGTGAAAGAGGAGGGCAGGTAGGAGGCTCTGTTCCATGTCATCCAGGGTCCCAAGCCCTGCCATTCCCTAGACCTCATGGTTCTCCACTGCTTGTGCCTGGAAGGCAAGGGATGGAGGGAAGAAAGAGGGATTAGGATTACACAGAAGATTTTTAGAGGCCAGTCCTAGAAGCGGCATAAATCACTCTTGTCAATACTCCATTGCCCAGAATGAGACACATGGGCCCATCTGCCTGCAAGCGACTGGGAAAGGAAGTACCCAGGAGGACAGGGAAACTAGATTTGGATTTGGTGAACTCACAGCAGTGTCCTTGGCACACATTTCCTGAGATTTCTGGGAGTATCCTACATGTTAAAGGAGTTGGTTGCAATGAGCGGTCTCTATGATTTGTCTTACAGATATTGGCTGAAATAAGCATCTTATGACTAACTCAGAACTGCTCTAAAAAGTGGCAATGTGCTGGGGGGTTCTCAAGCCCTGAAGCTGGGCTCTCAGCCCTGCATTGCAGAGCCACCTGTTGCTGGTGGCAGCTCCCTGCTCAGCTGCTGGAAATGGTTGTAAATCTGGGACTACACAGAAACTCAACCTTTGCAGGGGGACTCCGCCATGTTTCACTTCTATTTTGCTTGTCCTAGTGATGCAGGCACCAGAACTGGAGACTTTCAGGACCTGAACTGCAAGGATATATGAGTTTTGTTGGCTTCCTGGGACATTTGAGTTGGTTGGTATTTTGCAAGGTGTCAGGTCTAAAATTGGGGAGTTTAAGGCAGCAGATTTCAATAGGCTTTGCTTCCCAATACTCCAATTTACCCAGGACATTCTGGCTTGTCTAATGTGGATTTTCAGACACTTCTAGCAAACTTTACATAGAGAAGTTTATAGATGTGAAGGGAAAAAGCCTCCAGCTACTTCTTCAATTTATGGACAGAGTGACCACCATCTTATTTTGCCCAGTACAGCTCTGGTTTACACCTACTGTCCAGGCATAACTATTACCTGCTTTTGCTCTCAAATGTCCCAATAAGTCATATAGTCACCTGGCTTAGAGGAGGCTCAGTCCTGATGCTGATCAGATGCATCCTTGCCAGCCAGCCTGTGCACACGGCCTGACATCTAATGATGATGCAAGAGTTGGGCTTAGTTACTAATACCCTTGTCATTGTCTTTGTTCAGTTTATTAAGTCTGTGACTTCCAGATTCTATAGGATCCTGATTTCCTTTCTGTCAGGCCTCAGAATTGTGGGCCTGTGTTAAGTGTTATTCATTAAACAGTCAATAAAACAAAAAACCAACATGCCTAGGAGGTTAATAAGGCATGGATTATAAGTTCTAGCTTGCAGATGTGCAGTTTAGGACCATGAAGGTTGGTGACATTTCCAAGGTCATATGGAAACCAAACTCTAGTTCTGACCCAAGCATCCTGGTTCTAGGCCACTCTTCTTTCCTCTATTCCAGATATGAGGTCTCAGATGCCCCGAGCCTAATGGTCCAAGCAAAATTCAACAGGAGAGCCAAAAATCAAACTAACAACCGAAAAAGAATCTATGCTGTGATTAATTTCTAGATATCACTATGGCTTTCTGAATGTTCTCTCTGTATGATTCATTGTCACCAAAAAGCCTTGTTTGTATGGAGTAATGTATCTACACCCTCAAAGCCACATATGTTCCCAGCTCTGAAGGTGACCAGTCAGCAAAATGCCCACAGAGCACCTCTCTGAAGGTAAGGAATAGCATCTGTGCTGCAGGAAGGAAGCATAAGACATGAACTCTTAATTAGTTGGACATCGATGAGTCTGGGGTTAGTGCCATTTGTTTGGGGGGAGGGTGACAAGCAATAGTGTATAATCTGATAGTGATTAAGGTTGACTCCAAACCTACATGTTAATCACATTGAACTCTCCCCATCAGGCAACAGGCACCTGTCTCGGTTATGGTGTTCTGTTTAGTTTGGATGAGTTGTCTGTAAACTTGATTGGGAATTGCAGATGTGAGCTCAGATCTCAGGCTGTGCTTTCAGCAGTGAGGGCCTTCTTACAAGGTTCCTAGGGAACAAACACAAAGGAGGAACTGCAGAAGCAAAAGACAGATCCTGGGGCCCAGCAATCAATAATCCCTGATTCTTCTGCCTGAGTCTTTGGGATCTTAGGGATGTGGGTCTAAGCTGATTTCATGGAAACAGAGACTCCTTAGAATGGTAGGGGCACTTAGGGATCATTCAACAACTTCTAAGCATGATATATATTGATATATTTTATAACTGATGGTATACAAGGAGATTGCAGGGGCTACATGGACTTCAAAAAATGTTTATTTACTTCTTGTGTATTTAATTAAATGTGTCTTAGAAAGAAATATAATAACTGTCATATCAAACCCACTAGCCCACAAATAGTATTGATTAAGACAAGGTGGGTAGTAGGCAAAACAAAGTCAATGTGAAGAGAAATGTCAGTAATAAAATAGGCACACAAATGTGTCAAAAAATGTCAAAGTGACAGCAAATGAATGAAGTTTGGAAAAATCTGATCTGGTGTACTCTTGTTTTACAGATGATGAAACTGAGACCCAAATAGAAGAAATGGCTGATGCAGAACCAGAACTATGGTGTCCACAACTCCCTCCATGGATGCCACCTGCCTCGGAATGCTTCCCAGGGTCACTTCTCCATGAGTTCCACACTGGAGGCTGGTGCCTGCTCAGCATCCCTGGTCCCTAATTGGCAGAGCTCTTCTAGGAGAGCTGAGCCACTGTCCCTTCCTCCCACCAAAGGGCAGACACTTCTCGTCCTCATTCCTCCAGACCCACATTTCCCATCCTGTGGAGTAGGTGTTGTGTTTTTTTTTTTTTTTCCTTTTGTGGATCTGAGACAGGAAGGTAGAGTTTCCTTGGAACCTTGGGACCCTCAGTGTTGCCTGGACATTTTGGAAAAAAACAAAGCAAATTAATTCTGCCTGCTCACTTAATGAAGAGCAGTGTGTGGAGGCAGAACTAACTCACAGGTTGTTTTAAGAGTAAATCTCCAGCTTTGGCAGGGCTTGGGGGCAGGCCCCTTGTTTCCTGAGACCCTCTGCCTTAATCCTGATCACCAGGAATTAAAGCCTGGGTGACAATCTCTAAAGCATCTGCTGGAGGAAGGCACTTAATCAGTCACACAGTGGTTTACATTGTTCCCCTGGGGCTTAGACCTTCTCTTTCTGTTCTGAGGAGCAGCATCCCCACCTACATGAAGCTATAAATATCAGGAGGCAGAAGAACTGTATGCACCCCAGCTTTAGAACCAGGCCACTAGGCACGGGCAGCACTTGTACTCCCTAGGTTGGCAGGAGTCTGCAGAGCTCATGCTGTCCACTCTCTGTCTCCAGGTGCAAACCAGGGGGCTATAACTTGCTTTCATGAGCATCCAGACTTCTCTTAAAGACTTCTTGTTTCCATCTGGATATTTGGATATATGTGTCATGTGGACAGTCTAGCATTGCCGAACTCAAGACCATGAAAGACCTTGGTGAAGGAGAATGAACCAGGAAAAGAACAGGCTGATGTGATGGCAAGAATACTAAAACTTGATGACAGACCAAGGTTGCAAATAAAGGGATGGAAAAGTAAATACCAAGCAAATAATAGCTAAGAGAAAGTCAGGGTGGCCATATTAATGGCAGCCAAAAAAGACCTCAGAAAAAGGTATTTTTGGAGATAAAGAGTCATTCTTTAATTACTAAAGGAATAATTCATGAGGAATATATAATAACTCTGAGCTGAATTATACCTAACAATTCAAATTCAAACTATATAATGTAACGATTGTCGGAATTATAAGAAAGGACTGGCAAATACATTTATAGTGGGAGATCTTAACATGCCTTTCTAAAAACTAATAGATCAAGCAGGTAAAAAAAAAAAACAAAACATAACATACAGAAGATCTGAGCAACATACAGAAGATTGGCAACTTTTGCCCAATGTACATAACTAAAATCTTATACTCCAAATTAGAAAATTCACAGTCTTTTCAAACATGAAATAATGGACAACTTTGCTACTATTTTCATTTTTATTTAAATGGACTGACTTTGTCTTTTTTTTAGAAAAAGAGAGAGCAGAGAGAGAACAAGTAGGGGTTGGGGGGAAAGGGCAAAGGGAGAGGGTGGGAGAGAATCTTAAGCAGGCTCCATATCCAGCATGGAGCCCGACATGGGGCTTGATTTCACAACCCTGAGATCAGGGCCTGAGCCGAAATCAAGAGTTATATGCTTAACTGAGTCACTCAGACACCCTGACTTTGTCTTTTAAATTACTACTTTCTTATAGTAAGCAATATCATCCATACCCAAACCAAACTACTGTCAAGTACGAGGTGGTAGTTATTACATTTTTAAAGACACATTTTATTAAGTATGTAAGTAGTACACATTTTTTTTAAAGTCCATGTACCCCCACAATCTCCTTGTGCACTACTAGTGATGTATGGCAGACATAAAGAATGCTAAAATTCATGAAGAATCTAACTCAAGTTATGAAAGAGCAGCAGGATAATCTTATGTAAATAGAAAAAAGAAATTAACAAAGAGAAGAGTAAAATGAATAAAATAAGAAAAATAATAGAAGCAACTAAAAAAGCTGATTCTTTGAAAAAAGTAATAAAACCAGCAATCCTTAGGCAATATTGATCAAATAAGAGAATATACAAAAACAAAATAATGCAAATTAAAATGGAGAAGGAATTGCATTTAGGGTATAGATTTTGAAATCATGACGTAACTATAATGAACCTTGTACCGATATATTTGAAAACTTAGACAAAATATAGCTTATCAAAGTTGAGTGGATAGAAAAGTAAGTAACAAGAATAGGTCTAAAGCCATTAAGGAAATTGCATCAGTACTTTGAAAGCTACCTACAATACAGATAAACAGAACGATGTAAAAAGATGGTTTTACATTGAGTTCCACTGAATCCTCAAGGAAGAAACAATCCTTATTTCACATAAACAGGGAATAAAGAGGGAAAACTGTATGAGTTTGATATGAAATTCAGGTAAGTTGGAAGACAGGCAAATTTTGGGCCAATCTCACTTACAATAGACAGAAGAAGCCTAACTAATGTATTCACAAACTAAATCCATCAATGCATTAAAAAATATATTGTGATTTAGTCAAATTTGTCAACTCAATCTCAGAAATTAAGAATAGTTAATTTAAAAAATTGTTAATGTAACTGACCATATTAGCAAAAATGAGGAATAACCTGCTATCATCTCATCGACATAGAAATAGTATTTTAAAAATTCAATACTCATTCTTTATTTAAAAAAAAAACTTAGCAAAGTAAGAATCGAGTGGAATTTCTTTAACCTGATAAAGAATGCCCACTGAAAACCCACAGCAAAATCTTATTTAATGGTCCAATCTAAGAAGCATTACCTTAAAAGTCATAGACAAGATAGGATGCCTGTATTAGCATTTGTCTTCAAAATGGTACTTATAAGGAAAAGAAATAAAAAGAATAAGGATAGGAAAGGAAGAAAAAGTCTGTCATTATAACATGAAATAATTGTCAAATAGAACATAAAAATAATCTGTAGAATAACTATTAAAGACAATGAGTTCATTGAGGTTATTGGATACAAGTTCAGTATGCCTAAACCACCAGCATTTATATACAACCAACAACAAATGATGAATATTATTCATGAAATGGAATACTACAGAGCAATTGAAAAAATATGAATGAGATTAGCCTATATCAACATTGGTGAATCTCAGTAAGCAAAACATGTTGAATTCAGAAAAGCAAGTTGCAAGTTGACATGTACAATGTGACACCATAAACGTAGCAAAAGCATAAAACACACTTTGGAACGATAGACACTTTACAGGTTAGAGGTACCTCTGGGGACACAGGGACATAAAGGGAAAAATTTAGCAAAACTCTTTAACGCTCTTTTAAGAGGAGTCCGAAGTCAATATGGCAAAATGTTAATATCTGTTTAATTTCAGCATCTATTATATTATTTATTTACCTTTTTGCACATTTAACATTTTATTATAAACTTTTATAAAGATCGGAACCCCTAGGCACAAGACCTAAGGCATGACGGCAGGTGGGTGTTGGGGATAGGCTGGTTGTCAAGTCTCCCCAGGTGGGTAGCTACGACTGACATCCCTCAGGCAGCTCATTTCTTGGGTGTTTCCTGGAAGGGGGCAGAGCCTTATTGAAAACTTCACTTGGCCTTCCTGGCAGTCTTTGCCATAGGGTCTGAGCAAGATGAATTTCCCCGAATTGGAGCAGGATTCCCTCCTGATACTAACCCCCACACTCCCCACGAACTGCCACTGCACTGGTGCTCATGTTTAAGAGATAAAGCTGCCACAACCTGTATTCTGTAGCTGGTGCATGTGGTGAATCTGTTTAAGATTTGGTTGGTGCTGTAAAACATAGTCTAAGGGGACCGATTACAGATTGAGGCCACTGAGGACAGAAAGCACAGAACTCTCAGTAAGGGAAAATTCAGGTAAAAAACAAAGAAAATAATTCTGTGTACAGTTCCATTTTCATGTTATCAGTTTGGGATTGAACGGGATAATACACAATACCTAGACTGGTAGGTGGAGAGGAAAGAATGATTTGGAGGTATGTCTTTTGGATTCCCTTCCTTGTATATCTCCCTTGAAACATCCTTCCCACAATAAAATACAACCACAAGAAGATAAATGAGCTGGTGTCTTGTAGGTGGTGCAGTGAACCTCTTAGAAGAAAAGACCAATATAAATAAAGAAAATGCACAGTGTTTCAGTCTGGGCTATCTGAAGAGGCAGCACACACTCTCCGTACTCTGGATTCTTGATGAGGTTTGTTCATTTGGGAGAACTTTTTCTTTTTTTCTTACAAGGTGATTAATTGTCCTCTTTTTCTGCTTTGTTGGAATATCATGCTCTAACTGATGATTTCTTGCTACAACCTTAGAGTCTTGAGAGAGGAGGGAATGTCCACAGGTCTTTTGATCTAACTGCACAACCTGTGGAGTGAGCTAGACCTGTTTTCTACTAACAGAACACTTATTACAGGTCTGAAAAATACCTTCTTTTCTGAAGCATACCTCTTTCTGTCTAACCTAATTCCTTCACATTGCAGTCCTAATGGTTCCAAAATGGGATTGAATGGAGTGGAAATTGGCATGAAGAGTCAGTCTTCCTGTAATACACATGGCTGACATCATGTAGAATCACTCTGAAACTTTGGATGTTTTGAAATAACTTGATGGTAGAAATGGAGAAGAGTACCAATATTAAGTAGATTATATCCAGAGGATGATGTGTGTCTGGATCTGTGTATAGCACTTTGAAATGTGCAGAGGAGATCAACCGCACTTAAAATGGGTACCAGTGGGAACCACAAAACAAAACAGGTTGGTGGTGAATTGGAATGATTTGGTCCAGAGAAGAAGAGACTCAATGGGACAGGAGACTTATTGACAGGATGGATGGTTGGGCTACATGGATGGCAAGTAGGACTGACATGTGGACAAGAAGAAAAGCTGGAGAGGAAAGGAAAGGATCAATAGGACATGCACACTTTCCCATCATTAGCTCCCAGGAGTCTGGCCTCAAAGGTGAGTCTGGGCTGTGCTGAAGGTAAACCTGCTCTGTGCCTCAGTGGAACTTCCTTCTCAGTTGCTCAGTACTTCCCCACCTCCACCGGTGATCTTTCTGAATGCCTCCCAATACTTCCAGGGGAGGAGGGAAAGACAGGGAGGGCAGACCATGCACTACTGTGAATAGGGAACTGGGCTCCAGTCTGGAGATATGCTGGCATCTCAAGCCTGCCTCTGACTAGCTGAAAGACTCTGCACTCTCCTGAGTATTAATAGAGGAGTAAAATCCAATTGTAGGACCCAATGAACTTTAAGCTTTCACCTAGCTCTCTATTTCATTGTTTCTTTCTTTCTTTTTTTTCTTTTTTTTTCTTTTGTACTCTGGAGGTTTTGTATGCTGACTTTCTGTGATCCAGGACATTCTTCATTTAAAATACCCTGACTCTCAACAGACAGACAATATGAATGCTTTTGTACTTTATGTCAAAACACAAGATTTTTCATGTGAGCATTTCCACAAAACTTGTTGCTATCAGTATGTACCGTTGGAAGCATTAGAATACAAGTTCACAGGACCCTGAGCTTCATTAGGACACAACACATATCCGGGCCATCTTTGTATCCACAAGGCCAAGAACTTGGCCTAGCACATGATAAGTATTCAGTAAATGTATTTTTAATAGCAATTAAAGATCTAGACATTATTTTTTTTAAAGATTTATTTATTTATTTGAGAGAGCGAGAATGAGAGAGAGAGAGAGTACATGAGAGCGGGGAGGCTTAGAGGGAGAAGCAGGCTCCTCGCCGAGTAGGGAGCCCGATGCGGGACTCGATCCAGGGACTCCAGGATCATGACCTGAGCCGAAGGCAGTCGCTTAACCAACTGAGCCACCCAGGCGACCGATCTAGACATTATTGATTTAAAGTGCTTTATGTTGTGCCCAGAAGACATTTTTCTGGTGTTGTCAGGACCCTTCTTATGGGCCAGAGAACTATCTTAGTGCTGAGAGTTTTTTATATGTGTGCATGCATTTATTCTTGGTCCTTGATTGGGTATTTGAACTTTAAGTACTTTCTATTCTGGAATAAGGACAATTCTTAGGGAAGCAGGTAAATAACTATTCTCTGAGCTCCAATGCTAGGGGCTTTCATGAGTGGACTCAACAGTGTTTTAGCCTTATCTTTTATTTTTTGTATTCTGATGCTTTGACATCTGGGGACATGCAGACTCTGAAGGGACTACCCCTTCCAAGATTGGCTGATTTCTAGAGATAACAACCAACTTCCCCACAAGTGCACCTTTCAAACGTAGACCAGCCAGTCCAGAGCCCACACCCTAACCTGGCTCTCCAAGCCACTTTTCCCTTGCCTTAATCATCCCAGGGCCAGGAACCAGCAAACTAGGGACAGCGTCTATGTCCCACAGCTCGCTGAAATTATTCAAACTAGCCAAACTGAAACCTTCTGACCCTACCTCCTCACCTGTTTTCTTCCCACAGAAACCACAGTAAAGGCTCTGGCCACAATTTCTCTGCCTCCCCATCCTGGCTGACCCTAGTGCTTCCCCATGTGGACAGGGTAGTGTAGTATGCGCTTTCCTTTAGGGAACCCTGAGTAGCAAAAGATCTTTTCAATCGCAGTTGCCACTTGATCTGTTGGCTCGCCATACCTAAATAATAATAAAACCTGTATTTTAACACACACAGACTCCCCACAGCATCCTAGGAAGTAGGTATTTTACAAACGAGGGAACAGCGCAGGCAGGTGAAGTGCCAAAAATCAAACAGTAAGTGGTGGAGCTTGAATTGGAACCCAAATCTGGAACCCCTAAACTCACAGTTCCTTCTGCCACCACACATAGTAATTGTCATTTTATAGAAAGTATTCACAGTAAGTTTTGTAGGCATATACAAGTGAGTATGAATAGACCGAGCTAGCATTCTCTATGTAGTGGTTTTCTTTTTCTTCTTTTTTTAAAAAAGATTTTATTTATTTATTTGACAGAGAGAAAGAGAGAGAGAGAGAGCAAACACATGACAGGGGGAGGGGCAGAGGGGGAGGGAGAAGCTGACTCCACTGAGCAGGGAGCCTGATGCGGGGCTCGATCCCAGGACCCTGAGATCATGACCTGAGCGGAAGACAGACGCTTAACCGATTGAGCCACCCAGGCGTCCCTGCAGTGGTTTTCATCATGATTCCTTTTTCTCAAACCATCTATCTTAGGTTTCTTTGTTTTTACCAAAGTGTTTCCCCCCTAAATTGGGGAAGAATACATTGGTAGTGTACATTGTTTCCAGTCCTTCTCCTGACCAAATAAATCATGTTTGATGCCAGGATAAGTATAATTTGGAGAATAATGTTTCTGTAGCTAAGACTGATATAATAGTAGTAGTAGTAGTAGTAATAGGAAGAAGAAAGAAGAAGAAGAAGAAGGAGGAGGAGGAGGAGGAGGAGGAGGAAGAGGAGGAGGAGAAAGAAGGAGAAGGAGAAGGAGAAGGAGAAAGAAGGAGAAGAAGAACTTCACTTATAAAGACTATATTGTGCCAGGCACCATCCTAAGTACTTTATATACATTTTCTTATTTACTTCCTCCACAGTACTGTGAGGGGCATGCAATTATCATTCCCATTCTGAAGATAAGAAAACTCAGGCATCTGCCCAAGCTCACCTGCAAGAAAGTAGTGGGGTCCGGGACCCCAGATCCAACCATCTGATGCTAGAATGCATGTACTGGGCTGGTGCAGTTATGTGACCCCCCCCCCCACCAGGAATGTTTCTAAAATGCAGATTCTGATTTGGGAGGTCTGAGGTGAGGCTGAGATTCCGCATTCCCAAGCTCCCAGGAGATGCACACCCTGATGGTCTGCAGACCAAACATCCTATATAGCAGGTCTTGCACCAGGCGTGGTCCTGACAGAGGTGAAGGGATGTGAGCAGCGGCCATTACTCTGCCTTCCAAATAATGTGCCATTTGGGCTCCTTCACTGCTCATTTCCAAACTTCAGCAAGTCTCCAGCTGCTGTGCCAAAGCATAACAGCCACGGGGGATGATGTGGGGTTTGGGAGAAGAAACACATCTCATCTTTCCTCATATAATTGGCAGCGATGGGGGAAAGATGAGAAGTGAAGGAGGAAAACATCTGACCAAAGAAGGCAGAAATTCCTTTATTCCAAGAGGGACCAGACTCTGCATTTTGACAAACGAAACCTCAATAAAACAAGTTTTCACCAGAGCATATTTGAGTCCCACTTAGTTTGATGAAAGATCTGATGAAGAATATTGCAGGAAAACCTGGGAAAGTAAAAGCCATCCTCAAAACAAATTCCTTGATGATATGTGTGGGAGAGAGGATGCTGCTCTGCTCTCTTGCAATGTACAAGATGCTTTAGTAACTGGTAAAAGAATTCTTAATGGGGATCAATGATTTGCAAAATATCTTTTCCCTTGTGTATCATCTCATGCTACTTCACAAGTAATTAGAGGAACAATGCTATATTTTGATTCCTCTCCTAAAAGAAAATAAAAAAATGTGTGTATAACAAATGCAAAAATCCATGGTTTCCATCTCAAGGCAAACGCTTTGTGTTTAAAGGATATGAATATTTCTTCCTAACTTGTAGTTATCCTTCAAGTTCCTTAGGGAAAGCTCTGTGAAAAGAGAAGGGCTGGGATTATGACAAGACTTTTATTGGGCAAATACCCATCTTCATAACTCTGGGGATGCAAAGACACCCCTTGGCCCTTGTTCACAGAGCAAATGGCCACAGCTTCTTCTTCCTGGTTCAGCTAATAAAACTATCCAGAGCAAACCCAAAGAACTTTCCCTTCCTCTCTTTTCCAAATGTCTGAGGAAAAGTATTCATTCATTCTATAAAAGCTAATGAGTACCCCATTTTATGGACCAAGCACAAGGTAAAGAATTAAAAATATGATCATAAGGAATAGTCTTTGCTTTCAAGGGAAGCATAATTGTGTGTGTGTTTGTGCATATGTGCACACATGTGTGGGAGTAGGTGAGTGAGACAGAGAACTAAACAGATAATTATAACACAGTGTAAGAACTGTTAATCTGGAAGAGTGAACAAGGACCCTGAAGAACATACAGAAAGGATGAATACCCAACTTTTTTTTTTTTTAATTTTATTATGTTATGTTAGTCATCATACAATACATCATTAGTTTTTGATGTAGTGATCCACGATCCATTGTTTTCGTGTAACACCCAGTGCTCCATGCAGTACGTGCCCTCCTTAATACCCATCACCGGGCTAACCAATCCCCCCTCCACCCTCCCCTTTAAAACCGTGTTTGTTTCTCAGGTCCATAGTCTCTCATGGTTCATCTCTCCCTCCAATTCCCGCCCCCCATTTTTCCCTTCTTTCTCCTAATGTCCTCCATGTTATTCCTTATGTTCCACAAATAAGTGAAACCATATGATAATTGACTTTCTCTGCTTGACTTATTTCACTTAGCATAATCTCCTCCAGTCCCATCCATGTTGATGTAAAAGTTGGGTATTCATCTTTTCTGATGGCTGAGTAATATTCCATTGTATATATGGACCACATCTTCTTTATCCATTCATCTGTTGAAGGGCATCTCGGCTCTTTCCACAGTTTGGCTATTGCGGACATCGCTGCTATGAACATTGGGGTGCATATGGCCCTTCTTTTCACTACATCTGTGTCTTTGGGGTAAATACCCAGGAGTGCAATTGCTGGGTCATAGGGTAGCTCTATTTTTAAATTTTTGAGGAACCTCCACACTGTTTTCCAAAGTGGTTGTACCAACTTGCATTCCCACCAACAGTGTAAGAGGGTTCCCCTTTCTCCACAACCTCTCCAACATTTGTTGTTTCTTTCCCTGTCCATTTTTGCCATTCTAACTGGTGTAAGGTGGTATTTCAGTGTGGTTTTGATTTGGATTTCCCTGATGGCTAATGATGATGAACATTTTTTCATGTGTCTGTTAGCCATTTGTATGTCTTCTTCAGAGAAGTGTCTGTTCATCTCTTCTGCCCATTTTTTGACTTGATTATTTGTTTTTTGGGTATTGAGTTTAAGAAGTTCTTTATAGATCTTGGATACCAGCCCTTTATCTGTAGTGTCATTTGCAAATATCTTCTCCCATTCTGTGGGTTGCCTCTTTGTTTTGTTGACTGTTTCCTTTGCTGTGCAAAAGCTTTTTATCTTGATGAAGTCCCAAAAGTTCATTTTTGCTTTTGTTTCACTAGCTTTTGGAGATGTCTCTTGAAAGAAGTTGCTGTGGCCGATGTCAAAGAGGTTACTGCCTATGTTCTCCTCTAGGATTTGGATGGATTCCTGTCTCACATTGAGGTCTTTCATCCACTTTGAGTTTATCTTTGTGAATGGTGTTAGAGAATGGTCGAGTTTCATTCTTCTGCATGTGGCTGTCCAATTTTCCCAGCACCGT
This sequence comes from Phoca vitulina, assembly GCF_004348235.1. Classification (NCBI taxonomy): domain Eukaryota; kingdom Metazoa; phylum Chordata; class Mammalia; order Carnivora; family Phocidae; genus Phoca; species Phoca vitulina. The sequence continues at coordinate 5,874,893 of NW_022589762.1, forward strand.
TTATTGAAGAGTCTGTCTTTTCTCCATTGCATGTTTTTTCCTGCTTTGTCAAAGATTATTTGACCATAGAGTTGAGGGTCCATATCTGGGTTCTCTATTCTGTTCCATTGGTCTGTATGTCTGTTTTTGTGCCAGTACCATACTGTCTTGGTGATCACAGCTTTGTAATATAGCTTGAAATCGGGCAACGTGATGCCCCCAGCTTTGTTTTTCTTTTTCAACATCTCCTTGGCGATTCAGGGTCTTTTCTGATTCCATACAAATTTTAGGATTGTTTGTTCCAGCACTTTGAAAAATGTCATTGGAATTTTGATCGGGATGGCATTGAAGGTATAGATTGCTCTGGGTAGCATAGACATTTTAAAAATGTTTATTCTTCCGATCCATGAGCATGGAATATTTTTCCATCTTTTTGTGTCTTCTTCAATTTCTTTCATGAGTGTTTTGTAGTTCCTAGAGTATAGATCCTTTACCTCTTTGCTTAGGATTATTCCGAGGTATCTTATGGTTTTTGGTGCTATTGTAAATGGAATCGTTTCTTTAATTTCTCTTTCTACAGTTGCGTTGTTAGTGTATAAGAAAGCAACTGATTTCTGTGCATTGATTTTGTACCCTGCCACATTACTGAATTGCTGTATGAGTTCTAGTAATTTGGGGGTGGAGTCTTTTGGGTTTTCCACATAAAGTATCATGTCGTCTGCGAAAAGAGAGAGTTTGACTTCTTCTTTGCCAATTTGAATACCTTTTATTTCTTTTTGTTGTCTGATTGCTGTTGCTAGGACTTCTAGTACTATGTTGAACAACAGTGGTGAGAGTGGGCACCCTTGACGTGTTCCTGATCTTAAGGGAAAGGCTCTCAGCTTTTCCCCATTGAGGATGATATTCGCTGTGGGTTTTTCATAGATGGATTTTATGAGCTTGAGGAATGTTCCCTCTATCCCTATACTCTGGAGAGTTTTAATCAGGAAAGGATGTTGTATTTTGTCAAATGCTTTTTCTGCATCAATTGAGAGGACCATATGGTTCTTCTCCCTCCTCTTATTAATGTGTTCTATCACATTGATTGATTTGCGAATGTTGAACCACACTTGCATCCTGGGGATAAATCCCACTTGGTCGTGGTGGATGATCCTTTTAATGTATTGTTGGATCCTATTAGCCAGGATTTTGTTGAGGATTTTGGAATCCATATTCATCAGGGATATCGGTCTGAAATTCTCCTTTTTGATGGGGTCTTTGCCTGGTTTGGGGATTAAGGTAATGCTGGCCTCATAGAATGAGTTTGGAAGTTTTCCTTCTGTTTCTATTTTTTGAAACAGCTTCAGTAGAATAGGTATTATTTCTTCTTTGAATGTTTGGTAGAATTCCCCAGGGAATCCATCAGGCCCTGGACTCTTGTTTTTTGGGAGGTTTTTGATCACTGCTTCAATCTCATTACTGGTGATTGGCCTATTCAGGTTGCCAATTTCTTCCTGTTTCAGTCTTGGCAGCTTATAGGTTTCCAGGAAGGCCTCCATTTCATCCAGATTGCTCAGTTTATTGGCATATAGTTGTTGATAATAATTTCTAATAATTGTTTCTATTTCCTTGGTGTTGGTCGTGATCTCTCCCCTTTCATTCATAATTTTATTAATTTGGGTCCTTTCTCTCTTCTTTTGGATAAGTCTGGCCAGTGGTTTATCAATCTTATTAATTCTTTCAAAGAACCAACTTCTAGTTTCATTGATCTGATCTACTGTGTTTCTAGTTTCTAATTCATTGATTTCTGCTCTAATTTTAATTATTTCTCTTCTAATGCGTGGCTTAGGCGTCATTTGTTGCTTTTTCTCTAGTTCTTTAAGATGTAGAGTTAGTTGGTGAATTCGGGATTTTTCTATTTTTTTGAGTGAGGCTTGGATGGCTATGTATTTCCCCCTTAGGACTGCCTTTGCAGTATCCCATAGGTTTTGGACCGATGTGTTTTCATTCTCATTGATTTCCATGAATTGTTTAAGTTCTTCTTTGATTTCTTGGTTGACCCAAACATTCTTGAGCAGAGTGGTCTTTAGCTTCCAAGTGTTTGAATTTCTGCCAAATTTTTTCTTGTGATTGAGTTCCAGTTTTAGAGCATTATGGTCTGAGAATATGCAGGGAATAATCTCAATCTTTTGGTATCGGTTGAGACCTGATTTGTGACCCAGTATATGGTCTATTCTGGAGAAAGTTCCATATGCGCTTGAGAAGAATGAGTATTCTGTTGTTTTAGGGTGGAATGTTCTGTATATATCTATGAGGTCCATCTGGTCCAATGTATCATTCAAAGCTCTTGTTTCCTTGTTGATTTTCTGCTTAGATGATCTGTCCATTGCTGAGAGTGGAGTATTTTTTATTTTTTTTTAAAGATTTTATTTATTTATTTGACAGAGAGAGACACAGCGAGAGAGGAACGCAAGCAGGGGGAATGGGGGAGGGAGAAGCAGGCTTCCCGCGGAGCAGGGTGCCCGATGCGGGACTCGATCCCAGGATCCTGGGATCATGACCTGAGCCGAAGGCAGACGCTTAATGACTGAGCCACCCAGGCGCCCCGCTGAGAGTGGAGTATTGAGGTCTCCTACAATTAACGTATTGTTATCAATATGACTCTTTATTTTGGTTAACAGTTGGCTTATGTAGATGGCTGCTCCCATGTTGGGGGCATAGATATTTACAATTGTTAGATCTTGTTGGATAGACCCTTTAAGAATGATATAGTGTCCTTCTGTGTTTCTTATTACAGACTTTAGTTTAAAATCTAATTTGTCTGATATAAGAATTGCTACCCCAGCTTTCTTTTGAGGTCCGCTGGCATGGAAGATAGATCTCCATCCCTTCACTTTCAGTCTGGATGTATCTTTAGGTTCAAAATGAGTCTCTTGTAGACAGCATATGGATGGGTCCTGTCTTTTTATCCAATCTGCAACCCTGTGCCATTTTATGGGAGCGTTTAGGCCATTCACATTGAGAGTGATTATTGAAAGATATGAATTAATTGTCATCATGTTGCCTGTGAAGACGTTGTTTTTATAGTTTGTCCCTGTAAATTTCTGTTGTAGATCACTCTTGGGGTCTTTCTCCTTTTATAGAACCCCCCTTAATATTTCTTGCAGGGCCGGCTTAGTGGTCACATATTCTTTCAACTTCTGCCGGTCGTGGAAGCTCTGCATCTCTCCATCCATTCTAAATGAAAGCCTTGCTGGATAAAGTATTCTTGGCTGCATGTTCTTCTCATTTAGTACCCTGAATATGTCTCGCCAGGCCTTTCTGGCTTGCCAGGTCTCTGTGGATAGGTCTGATGTTATTCTGATGTTCCTCCCTCTGTACGTAAGGAATCTCTTCCCCCTAACTGCCCTTAAGATGGTTTCCTTGGTTCTAAGATTTGCAAGTTTTACTATTACATGCCGGGGTGTTGGCCTGTTTTCCTTGATCTTAGGAGGGGTCCTCTCTGCCTCTAGGACTTGAATGTTTGTTTCATTCCCCAGATTAGGGAAGTTCTCAGCTACGATTTGCTCAAATACATCTTCTAGCCCTCTCTCTCTCTCCACTCCCTCCGGGATTCCAATTATTCTGACATTGGAACGCCTCATGGTGTCACTTATTTCTCTGATTCTATTTTCATGGATTCTGAGTTGTTTTTCCCTGGCCTCCTCTTTTCCCTTTTTATCTATTATATTGTCTTCCAGGTCGCTTATTCTCTCTTCTGTCTCAGTTACCCTAGCTGTTAGATTATCTAGATTGGATTGGATCTCACTGATAGCATTTTTAAGTTCTGCCAATTCACCTTTTATTTCTGCCCTTAGAGACTCTATGTTGCCATTAATTGATTTCTCCATTCTAGCCATTGTCTTCACAATTGCTAGCCTGAATTCCATCTCCGACATCTTGGTTATATCTGCATCCATTTGTAAATCTGCAGCATAAGTCATAATCTCTGAGTCTTTTCTGTTTTGGGGGCTCCTCCTCCTAGTCATTCTGTTGATGCATGTTTGAGGGAATGTATAGAGTCCAAATTATTGACCAGAACCCAAGCAAGATGCACCTGTTTTCTTGGGACCTTAGGGTTGCTGGCCTCTTGTTCTCCCAGCCTGTCTCCTGCGGGAGGGGCCTGCCGCTGTTACTCAGGCAACCCTGTTTGGGCGGAGTTTCCTTGCGCCCCTGTGGCGGGGGATGGGCTCAGTGGGAATCAGTCTTTGGGGCTTTTGTTCTCTGGCGCCTTTCCCTGGCGGCTTTCCCCGTCTCTTCTGCGAGTCAGAGCAGAAGAGACCGTTTCCAACCCTCTGCCTCAGAGCAGAGAGACCTCAGTCTGTTCTTCAGTGAGCCCTCCAGGCCACACTGTCTCCGTTTCTATCCGTGCTGCTATAAACTGCAGCGTCCTGGGTTGTGCGCCCCTCCGCAGCACTCCCAGTCCTGCCTCCAGGTCGGGGCACATCTCTGCCCTTTGTGTTTCTAAAACCGCCAGCCGCTCCCAGTTCATGCGTGCGCGACTCCGCCGCTTGGGGTTTCCACTCCTGGGGGTTGCAGTTCACCTGCGCGACCCCGGTGCACCGGGTTTCCGTCTCAGAGGCTGCAGTTCGCATGCGCATGACCGTCGCTCCAGTTTCTGTCCGGGGGGCTGCAGTTCGCGTGCGCGCGACCCCGCCAGTCTGGTTTTCCACCCCGGGGGCTGCCCTAACGTCCTTTCCCGATGCTACAGGTCTGCGAGTCTGTTCCCTGTCCACAGCGCGGGAGGCTGTCACTCACTGGCGGTGTAGGATCCCCACGTCCAGGCACCCTCCCGCTGCTGTTTATCCTCTGATATCTGCCTGCAGAATCATGACTCTCCACTTCGTACCTCAAAACCAACTGCCTGCGATGTTCTGTTTGTAGAGATCCAGATCTCCTTACATCTCAGGCTGGTTTCGTGGGCACTCAGAGTGGTCTGGTAGATATCCAGCTCAATTCCGGGGACCACTTGAAATAGGGTCCCCTACTCCTCCGCCATCTTTCCCCCCTCTGTTGAATACCCAACTTTTACATCAACATGGTTGGGACTGGAGGAGATTATGCTAAGTGAAATAAGTCAAGCAGAGAAAGTCAATTATCATATGGTTTCACTTATTTGTGGAACATAAGGAATAGCATGGAGGACATTAGGAGAAGGAAGGGAAAAATGAAGGGGGGGATATCAGAGGGGGAGATGAACCATGAGATACTATGGGCTCCAAGAAAAAGACTGAGGGTTTTGGAGGGCAGGGGGTTGGGGGGATGGGTTAGCCTGGTGATGGGTATTAAGGAGGGCACGTACTGCATGGAGCACTGGGTGTTATATGCAAACAATGAATCATGGAACACTACATCAAAAACTAATGATGTATTGTATGGTGACTAACATAATACAATAAAATTAAATTTAAAAAAGGAAAGAATAGGCTATACTCAGGCAATATATGGAGTAGTATAGTTAAAATAAAGTGTGTGTGTGTGTGTATGTGCATGTATATAGGGAAGATGTTGATAGTGAGTATGTACACTCTTTTATATCTTGATTTAGTCACTTAAAATTATCTATTGAGCATTTAATAAAGTCATCAAATAGTCTCCATAAACATGACTTTTAATGGCTGTTTAGAATATACACAGGGACTACAAACTAATGATCTAATCACTCTCTGATTGTTGGATATTGTGGCTGTTTGTAATTTATTATTATTACAAATGATGCTGCAATGAACATCTTTGTACTGGATCTTAGTGTACCAACATTGCAAAGATTTCTGGTGCACATTGAATTAATTACTTCTACAGAGGTTTACTTCTTCTCCAACTGCATGTGAGAATGCCTCTTTTATCACTTCCTCAAGACTTGCTATTATTATTTTGAAAAATATGTTCAAATTACAATATTAAAAAGTCCATTTCATTAATATTTTAGTGCTGCTTCCACACCTTACATTTTTAAAAAATTAAACATGCTATACTTGAATATATTCTGTAATAAAAAAGTAAGAATTCACAAGCTCTGTACCAGTCCCATTTATGCACCTCCAGCATCTCACGAACTCCTTGTGTCCCTGGGCTCTGGCCACTGGCCCTACTTCCCCACCAGAAGGACAGAGTGATCGCTCCCAGCATTCCCACAACCATTAAATCCTGATGCAGTCACTTCATCTTCTGACACCACTGGATGTCTTCATCCCCTCTTCAAAGCCTCCATGACACTTACTAAAGTGACAGCCACCAACCTCTAGGCTTGAGGTCTAACCAACCAAACTCACAGAGGTTCTGCTTCTCTAGAACTTGCCTGGAAAGGCTAGATAACATAACCTGAAGGTTCAGGGAGTTAATGCCCTGTGGGACAAGCTTTGACCAGTGAGCAATTGAGATGGAGCCTGTACACATGTCATTTACCCTTCCTTCCCCCAGCAGACACAGTGGTTTCAAACGACTTCTCTGCAGATATTCTGTTTTACTGTGAAATGAGATGGTGTGTGTGGGGGGAGGGGGCCTGGCTTGCTTGGTAATATACCACCCGTGTATTGCACCCCTCTGTACCTTTCTCTCTTTCCCTTCCCTTCACTTGTGCTATCCTGGGGTTGCACCCTACCATTTAACATTAGCCTGTAAACTCTACCTCGGGTTCTGTTTTTAGAGAATCCCAGGCTATCCAAGTACATAAAGTAAAAAGTGAAAGTTTCTCCTTCACCATTTCCCCTCTATCACGCCACTCTCCCCAGAGACAACCCTTGTGAACAGGGTGGTAAGCAAGCAGTCCCTTGATCTTTTACTATATGCATTAATTATATAATTTACACAAAATACATCTTTTTTTTTTAAAGATTTTATTTATTTATTTGACAGAGAGAGACACAGCGAGAGAGGGAACACAAGCAGGGGGAGTGGGAGAGGGAGAAGCAGGCTTCCCATGGAGCAGGGAGCCCGATGTGGGGCTCGATCCCAGGACCCCGGGATCATGACCTGAGCAGAAGGCAGACGCTTAACGACTGAGCCACCCAGGTGCCCCCACAAAATACATCTTTTAAAAAACATACCCCATCCTATTTTTTTAACTTAATTTGTCTTGGGGATCTTTCCATGTTGGTACATGGGGACATCTCATTCTTTTTCACAGCTACATACTATTCAATAGCACGGTTGCACCATACTGGTTAGACTTTCTCCTGTTAGGCTGTTTCACATTTTGAGCCATTACCTATGTTGATGTACATCTTCATGCACAGTTACAATAATTTCTCTAGTAACTAATGTAAAAGTGTTTCTTAACAGCGTGTGCATAGTTTAGGTTTTAATAGATACTGCCAGGTTACTCTCCAAAAAAAGTTTGTCAAATTTTATATCCTCCAATTGTATATAGGAATATCTAATTTCCTATACCCTCACCAACACTCAATATTTTCAATATCTGAAAGTTCTTGCTACTCAGATGGGGGAAAAACAATTCTGTTCTAGTATTTAAATTTGCATTTTCCTGATTACTGGTCAGTTTGGACCTCTGTTCATATGGTTTTTAGTCACTTGATTGCCTTCTTTGTGAATTCTCTCTTCATATCTTTCTGTATAATTAAATTGGGTTATTTGTATCTGTTCTGAATTTTGAGTTCTTCAATGTCAGTACTTTGTCTATTATGTGTGCTGTCAATATTTTTGACCAGACTGCTGCTTGCTTCTCTACCTTTATTTATAATGGGTCTTTTGCATACAGACATATGATATACTTAATCTTTCTCTCACAACTCCTTGGTTTTGTGCCTTGCTTAGAAAGGCCTTTCTACTACAAGATTATGAAAATGTCTGCTCATAGTTTCTCTAAGACTTTTAGGGACTTAAAAATATTTAACTCTAATCAATTTGTGTATGATGTGAGGTGACATCCCTTTTTGCGTAATTTACAGTTCCCCAACTGACTTGAAACCCCACCACCATCACACAATGAGTGTTTCTCTTAGCAGGACAAGACCACTTAAAGTAAACCCACTGCAACAGGGACTCAAATCTCAGAGAAATTGATGGAGGAAATATGGGGGCTAGGACTTTATCTTGGAAGTTGAAACTAGTAACTAGGAAGATACATTTACTTAATCTTCTATTTAATAATACTCAAGGAATAATTAATACTACACACTTACTCTGAGAATAAATTAAGAGCAGATCTAGTGTAGATTTTTTGTTTGTTTTTGTTATTGTTTTGATTTTTTTAAAGATTTTATTTATTTATTTGACAGAGAGAGAGAGAGACAGCGAGAGAGGGAACACAAGTAGGGGGAGTGGGAGAGGGAGAAACAGGCTTCCCATTGAGCATGAAGCCCAATGCAGGGCTCGATCCCAGGACCCTGGGATCATGACCTGAGCCGAAGGCAGCTGCTTAACCAATTGAGCCACCCAGGTGTCCTGTTTTGATATTTTGATAGCACAATATACCATCCTTCACTTTATGTTTGACTTTCTTAGCAGGGTCATAAGAGATATCATTTTTACAAAAATGATAAAATTTTTTTATTAATTTCACCAATAGTTCCTCTGAAGCTGTGGACAATTATATCTTTCTACTTTTATGGCCATCTTTTAGCATCCTTGTAGAGTTTAAATTTTTCCATTGTTAGGTGGTCTGAAATTATTAATGGTTGGTGCAGATCACTACAGGTCAGGTCTTCCTACTTGTATTTAATCATAAATTTTACTTTTTTACCTTCACAAGTGACAAAATCTCAGGCTCTTGACACTCTTCCCCTTTTCTGCCTGTATCCATGTTCCACACTGGGCCACTTTAAGGGCTCTAAACAGCCACTTGGGAGAACTCTTTGTCCATCACTACTTCTGCCATACAGTCAAGGGTCTACATGGTATTTCCTGCTAGGAAGCTGGAAGTCTGGATGTTGGACTCAGCAGTTCTTTTGATTCAGAACTTAGCAGCAGGTTCTGAGTAGACACTTGATTGATTTTTAAAATCACAATACTCAGGAATTCACTGGGATACAGAGTGTCTCTCTCCTATCTCTGGCACATTCTATTTCACCTTTAATCTATTTCAATCCCGACTCTATCACTTATGAATTATAGGCATTGCACAGGTTACTTAACTCTTTTTTTTGGTAAATTTTTTTAAAGTAGGCTCCATGCCAACATAGGGCTGGAACTCATGACCCTGAGATCAAGAGTCGTGTGCTTTACCAGCTGAGCCAGCCAAGCACCCCATTACTTAACTCTTTGAACTTGAGTTTACTCCTATGTGAAGTAGAGATAATACCTAATAATTAAACTAGACAGCACACATGCCTGGCACATGGATATTTCTCAATACATCTTAGTTCTTCTCTGATCTCATTTCCTAATTCTTTCCCATTTTTCTTCTGGGGAAATGGTTTATTACATGTGAAGAAATTTTGTAAATAAATACTGCAGAAATGTTACTGCTCCTATTATGTGACATTCGTGGTATAATTGCTCCCTTCAACACATGTTTTCTAATATAATATTACATTGAATGATGGTCAAGCTCCCTGAACCTTAGTTTGCCTGTCTTTAAGATGGGAATAGAAACACATATTAAATGTTATAAACATTCAATAAAGTCACATTTGTTAAGTATCAACAGAGTACTTGACACATAGTAGTAAATGGTAGCTATTTTATTTTTATTATTTTATAACCATTTATATGCCTATGTGCACTTCATTAGTTGTTCTCTCTACTTCTTAGTTACCTGTACTCCTTATCCTCCCCCTCCAGTCAAAATGTGATCAGGGAATGACAAAACCCGGGATATTATGATGCACTGAAGATAGTTTGGAGTCCTCATACTGAATTATAACATAAGGGATGAGAAATTTTTACAGTTTTCTGGGTCCAGCACACAAAGTAGACTGTTTATTTAACCATCCACTGATGAGTGGTTCTAATGTTCCTAGGTGTTATGCCCTTTCCCCAGGACAACAAACATGCAAACAAGGAACTCTTGCTCTATGTCTTCTCCTATTCTCTGAGGCTCTGAATGCTATAACATTTACAATTTCATTTGAATTTATATGCAAACTGGGCAATTTTTATCATTCCCATCTTACAATGAATCAGCAGAACCTGTTATCAAAGAGTAAGGAAAGCTCAGCATTCCAATGCTCAGAAGCTAGTCAGGGTCCCAGGCTCCATATGCCAGTAATTGGAACATCTGCTCAAAGCCCTGCCAGATGTTCTTTCCAGCAGGTGTCTCTGCCATCTCTATTTGTAAGGGACTGTGAAGCTACAAGTGCTGTGAGTCAAACCTGAACAGCAACAGTGGAAGGAAGAAAGGTGCACACCAACTCTAAGCTTAGAGGTGCTTGGTTTCTTTCCCCCAGTCCTTTGCAGACACCTTGCACAGCAACTGGGCTTGAGTGGATAAATACGGAACTGTAACTCAACCATCAGCCAGTTAGGATCAACAGCTCCCCATCACATGCCACAGTGAGCACATGGGACTTGTGAGATGATAGAGAGAAACCCTTGTTAGAGAGACCCTCTAACAAGATATTAATACAGCTTAATTGGAACAAATGACTATTACTACACTTTATAACTTGCACCTATTTAGCATCCTTCCCAGACCATCTTCTGCTTTGTTGCCAGAAGAATCTTCCACAAGTACCTCTTTGTATTTGAGCACATCCATACTCAAATAGCTTCAATTGTTCTACATGGCTTCTCAAATAAAGTCTAAACTCTGAAATCCAGCATTTAACCATCTGTTGCAAATCCACACATTTAGACTTAACTTGGCTCCTCTTCTTTATGTGCCCTTGCACTTTAGCAATACTAAACCACATGCTACTTGGGGTCTTGCATGATACTCCCTCCACCAGCCTGGCCATTAGCTTGTGATGTTCCTCCTGCAAACATTATCTTTCCATCTCCCCCCACGACCCCACATGTCTAAGTCACACTCGTCTCTCACTGTCCAGCTCAGGTGCCACCTATTTCATCATACCATCCCTGAGCCTCCCAATCAGAGTTTATTCCTCCCTCCTCTAAGCTTTCATAGCATCCTTCATGGTCTTGTGTTGGTGTTTTCTCCCAAACTATATGGTAAGCCTTTAAAAAAAATTTATGTATTTATTTGAGAAGAGAGAGAGAGACAGACATGAGCGGTGGGTAGAAGGCGAGGGAGAAGCAGACTCCCTGTTGAGCAGAGAGCCCAACACAGGGCTTGAACCCAGGATCCCAAGATCATGACCTTAGGTGAAGGCAAATGCTTAATGGACTGAGCCACCCAGGAACCCCTATTGTAAGCCTTCAACAGCACTGCTTTATGTCCTATCTAGTGCCTAGATTAGTGGTTTACATTTAATGGAAACTCTATAAATATTAAACCAATGAGTGGTTATTTGTCCTCTCTACTTTTCCATTGCCATCAACATCTATGAGTTTATATGTAAATCAGGCAGTTTTTTATCATCCCCATTTTCCAATGGGTGAAACTGAGACTCAGAAAGTTTAAGTGATTTGCCTAAGGCTACACAGATGGATAGTGATGGAATTAAAAAGACAACCTGAAAAAACTCCATGGCTGAGTTTTTTTACTCAGCATCAAAATGAAAATTGTGCCACTTGTAATCAAAAGTGACAGAGGTCTTCTGGGAATGGAGTGGCCTGAACTGTGGTAGAAGTAAGCAGGAAAGAGCTTCACAGAGAAGGCTGCTTTTGAGCAATGTTGTAATAGAATGGAGGGAATGGATTAACTCAAAGGAGGGAAATGGGCATTTCAAATGAACATATTGTAGTATCCAGATGGAAAGTAGTGTTCATTATTGTATCCTCATGGCCCAGCCCAGTGCTGGCACAGAGTAGGTACTCAATGTATATTAACTACAGAAGGGAAGGGAGGGGGGAAAATTGGGAGCATGAAAATCACATCTAACTGAATGAGAAAGCAGTGATTGCCAGCTCAGAATGCAATGACAACCTGGTAGAAACACACCAGGTTGTCATTGCATCTTTGTGACATTGAAGAGTTGTCACTCCCATGCAGAAAGGGAAGCATGTGCTCCACTCAGCACTGCAACAGGGGACAGAGTCATCTAGGGCCATTATCATTACTGTTCTCATCTCTGTTCTGTAGTATGATTAGCAGTGGTAAATGTTGCCTGATTTTGTCAGGTAAGACTCCCAGTGGGCAAGCCTTAATAGAAATCTACTTTGCCTACATCTGAGCCACTCTCCCCAGCTCATTTCCTTGAAGATCCTGATGGCTTTGAGCATAACACTGTTAATTTTGGTGTGGGAGGAAAAGCATGGCATAGAGAGGAAGAGATTTGGGTTCTTGTTCTAGCTGCACCACTGAGACTGTGTGGCCTTGGATGAGTCACGTTGTTGCCATGTCACTTAGCCTTAGCTTCCCAATTGTCAGATAGGGATGATAGTACCTCTTTACTTTATGGAATGTGAGGCGCAAATGAGAGAAGAGATTTGAAGTACTTTGAAGTGCTTTAAAGTCTGAAATGACATGTGATATTGGAAGCAAGGGTGGATCTTTGTCTCAGAAAAAATAATCAAAAAACCTATTCTCCAAGTCTTGCTTCTTGAAAACATCATTATAGAATGAAAAAAGCTAGAATTTCATCTTGGTACCAGAAAAGTAAACCACAGGCAATGAGAGGAGGTAGGTCCTCAACACACCCAGTAAATATATGATGCCACAGAAAACACCACAGATTCCCAAAAACCCATTAGTGAAGTGCTGCCTGGGAGCCACCCACTGAGGTCTCTGGTTCAGCTCTCATACAGACCTGGTCTGACTTACCTTGCTTGTCTCTTTTGTTTGTTTGTTTCTTAGGAAATCACCAAGACTGGGATAACTCAGCCCTTTATCTTTCTACTTCAATCAAATTGCAGTCTGAGATATATTTAACCGAAAGAGTCCATATAGTGACCAGAACCAGAGTAAATAAACTCCACTTGTGTTTGTTCTTTGCTTTTTCTTCCCCGCTCATGCCAGCTTCCCAATAAAATGCAACCCATAAAATTGCTTATTTGCATCAGTTTTCCCATTAATAATCAGCAATATTAGTATACCGTCTACCCCAGTGGCTCTCCATCCCTCAGGAACACTCTGGCCAGAAATCTAAAAGCATGCACTGCAGTCTGTGAAATTCTTACTCGGCTGTTATTTTGGAGCTCTTGGAAACAGCACGCTCAGATGGCTGACAGTGTCAGAATGGGAAATACCTGCTCCAGAATGGGCCAACCAAAGATCTTGGTTGGTTTTATTGCTACCATATCCAGAAATCAGGTGCTTGGAAAAAAATATGCTGACAGGATCAGACTGAAGAAACTGTGATGCCATCTGGGGTCAGGAAGAGATTTTTGTCCAAATGCCAACTGTGGGGGCTGAGGCAGTGTGGTGCTCTGCTGGCATGAGTCTGGAATAACCCAGGAGGTACTGGGGAAAGCAAGGAGAAGAGCCGACCAGAATGTCTTTGGGAAGAATTGGGGACCTTGGTGAAGATGAGAAAGACACTGAGGCTTGAACCTTCTGCATTGGACATTTTGGAAAATGTTTTATTTTGGAAATTTTCAAACATACACAAACGTAGTGACTGATAGTATAATGAATCCCCATGTACTCATCATTCAGACTCAACAATTATCAACTCAAACCAATATGGTTTCATCCATAACTCTATACGCTCCTGTCCTCCAACCCCCAACTTAACTGGGTTTTATTGAAGCAAATCTTAGACATCGTATCGCTGTATCCATAAATACTTCAGAAAGTATCTTCAGAAAGGGGAGACTCTTTAAAAATGCAACTATGGAATAATTATTATACCTAAAAATCACAATCATTCTATTACACCAATAAATATCTACACTTGATCTTAGCCAAAAGGCCGAGAAGCGATACACCAATAAATATCGAGTACTCAAATTTTTCCCAGTTGTCCTCTAATAGTCATTGATATATTGATCAGTTTGAGATAGAATCAAAGAAAATAATAAAAAAGAGGGAAGGAGATAAAGAGGAAAAAGAAAGAGGGGAAAATGAATCAACATATATTTGCTGAATGTCAATGATACACCACGCCCTGTGTTGAGTTCTAGAGCATTGTGACCTCATTTTAGGAGATGAAAAATCAAAGGACATAAAGGTTAAGTCATTTGTCCAAAGTCAGTTTACCAGTAAGTTTTAAAGATATAATTCCAACTCAGGTCTACATGGTCCAAAGCCTGTCTCTTTGTTTTATACTACATTGCATCTTAAATAACTAACTTATATACAAGGACTCTTGGAAAGAAGGAAAAGAAAAGGGATAGAGAGAAGTAACATCTCCTGTCATCAAAAAGTTTTAAAGTGTAATTGCTTTGGAACCAGACATTTCTGGATTTGAATCTCAACTCCACAGCTGAGTGACTGAGGAGAAATTAATCTCCATGAATCTTGCTTCTTTCATCAGTAAAATGAGATGTGGCAAGGATTAAAGGAAACAATTAAAATACTTAACAGATGCTGCTATTATTATATCTAAGGAACGGGGATGAGAAAGAGATGGCAGGAGGTGGTAAATATTCACCCCATTCTTTTGCAGGCTAGTATTGTTAAGGCATTGCTCAGGATGATAACTAAGAATAGAAGATAGTAACTCTGGTTCTGATGAGGGCAGCAATGGGGGTCAGTGCAGGAGGTAGAGAGGAGAGGTGGACATGGAAAGGAGGAAGGGATCAGGGAAGTCCTGGGCCAGTGCTCATCCCTTCCTAAGAGAGCAAAGGTGAAAATGAAGATGAATGTGGTGTGGATGAAGGAGAGTGGAAAAACTGACCTGAGTGAGTGGTGGATAGGGGAGGGGGGCAAGCAGCAGAAGTGGGGAATAAGATTGGATGAATGGAACCTCAAAAAGTTAGAAATAGCCAAGAAATATTCTTTTTCATTTGGTGTATAACTCATAACATTTATTTTTTCTAATTTTTGAGGCTTTTTAAAAATAAATTCACAAATGAAAAACACCGTTTGTCAGAACGCGAATTTAAATTTGAGGTCTGTCAGATGAAAGAATAAAGCCAAGAGACATTCTTAATTAAGAAAAAAACTTCAGGAACCTGGGTGGCTCAGTAGGTTAAGCATCTGCCTTCAGCTCAGGTCATGATCTCTGGGTCCTGGGATCGAGCCCTGCATTGAGATGGGCTTCCTGCTCAGTAGGGAATCTGCTTCTCCCTCTCCCTCTGTACCCCCCTCCCCCGCTCCTTCTCTCTCAATTAAATGAAAAAAAATCTTAAAAAAAAAAAAAGAAAAGAAAGTGACTTGCTCAGAACTTCTTTGGGAATATGAATCTGACAGTGGTATGCTAGATTGGATAAAAGAGAAATGGGTTGTAGGGACAACTACATAGTAGATATTACCAATTCCAAAGAAGGTCTCAAGGGGTGGTTGTAGATTTTACAGGTTTGTGCAAAATCTCTCAGGCCCAGAGATTTTCCAGTCTAATTATAAATTGAAACTGTAACATGTTGGTAGTAAAGCCTTCTGGTCTCCAGAGAAAAGATGTTCCAGGTGTCCAAAAACACTTATGCCCTTTTGCAGAGAGAACCCATTGATCAAATCCAAAACCCTTCCCACCAACAATAGCAGACTCAAGACGTGATGGATGAAGAAGATGTTGCCAAAAGGAAATGCCAGCAAAAATATGCAAAAGAGACGCTACGTTATTATAATAAAGTAAACTCAAAGACCCAAGGAACTCAGATAATCTCAGAATGTAGGCTGATTTTGACTACTTGTTCAAATAGGTATTTATTTTAAGACTCTTTAAAATGCCATTTTGGTGCAGCAGCCTTAGTGACAATGAAATTTGAGCTACGACAATGTCAGGGGTTTCCTCCATTACCCATAGCTATTAAAAACAATCTCATAGCCTCTTAGGAAGATTTCCTTTTGACCTAAATTGAGGTTCAGCCATTGATTTTCAGAGTTAGATTACTAGAATCATTAGGTTGTAATGAAATTCCAAGGGCATCCTGCCCATTCCCATTCTTCCTGCAGGAGAAGACTGATAGTGATATTATATATATATTATATATATATATATATATATATACACACACACACACACATATATTATACATACACTATATGTATAAATTATAGAATCATGGAAAAGCTTAACTACCATCTGTGAAGGAGATTCTACCAAATGTTTGTGTTTTCTGATTTAAGAATACTCACTTCCAGGAAATTCTTCCATCTACTTTGTGTGCATTCCATTGTTGTAATGTAAGTCAGTATCTTAGATTTGCAAGCACATTTAATAAGCTTTACATAAGCACTTTACAAACATTTAGTCAGAGTACTGGGATAGAATCATGATATGATATGGTCCATTTATTTGGGACATGGTGATTCACTTTTAGCACAAAATAATGGTGTAACGTCACTGATAACTTTGGTTTTCTATCAGACTTTAAAGTGGGTGATGAATATATCTATTTGTATCTAGTTTTTCCTTTGCTCTTCCCTCTCTGTTCTTCCAGTGGCACCTTTGAACCACACATATTATAAGGCCACATTCAAAGTCAGAGACTTTTACATTTATCTCCTATTTATTTGTTTTCCCTCCTCCTTTGAGAGACATCTTCTCTACAGAATTGATTTTCAGGAGCAATAACCTTTCTGAAGGGACATTTAAAAATTCATTTATTCTGGGGCGCCTGGGTGGCTCAGTTGGTTAAGCAACTGCCTTCAGCTCAGGTCATGATCCCAGAGTCCTGGGATCAAGTCCCACATCGGGCTCCTGGCTCAGCGGGGAGCCTGCTTCTCCCTCTGACCCTATCTCTTCTCATGCTGTTTCTCTCTCTCTGTCAAATAAATAAATAAATAAAATCTTTAAAAAAAATTCATTTATTCTGTTCTTTGGGCAATAGAGAAGAGATGCTGAATAATTCCAATTCCTACAGCATGTTAAGTTATTTGAACCAACCCTTCCATTAAACAGAATAAAAAATGGGCTACAATAAAAAAGAGTGTCATTAAAAACAAAAATTGCTGACAAGATAAATAATCAACACCAGGAAACATCTAAGAGAAAGTGAGAAACAGAGAGATAAGCTGAGCTCCAAAGTTGCTTTGACAGTATTCTTGATCCTGGGCTTCAGTTTTGGCAGACATAAGGAGTGAAGGGGAAGGAGTCAAGAACTTAGTCTCACTCCAGGTGGGAGGTCTGTCTAACAGGGAACCCTTTCCTCTATTTGAGCTAAGATCCAATCCAAAAGGATATGACATCAGAGTAAGAGGAGCTAGAAGCAAGCCTAGCCGTAAGTCTGACCCCAGGGAAAGTAGCACAGATGCTGAAGTGGGAAGAGGAAGAGAGGTGAGGGAAACAAACACACCTGGGAGGTTGTGGATACAAGGTGACCTTGCCAGGTATTTGAGGCTGGCATTGATACTGTCTAGATGGTCCAGGGAACCTGAAGCAGCGAACTTGGTTGAAGTGGATCTTAGATGGCAGTGCTCCCAGATGCTGGAAAAACAAACAGAAATACTTTCTGGGTGAAGATACAATTTATCCTAGGCCTCAAAGGTTCCCCTCACCCCCAACTGCCTTTTGTAAGGATAGTGAACATGCACAGCAAAAGACAATTAGGCACAAAAAAGGTACAAGGTAGTATGAATGAGAATCAGCATAAAAATGACAAACAATAGGAACTGACCCACAAACATTTTAGACATTAGAATTATTTGACACAGATTATAAAAGAACTATGCCTTATTTTGGCTAAAAAATATAAAAGTATGCAATTGTCTATAAGAGGCTAAAGTTATTTAAAAAGTAACTTAGCAGATTGGAAAGAACTAATAAAATTCCTAGAATAAAAAAAACGTAGTAAGTAGAAATAAAACAAATAGGTGGGATTTACAGAAGAGATGTAGGATGTGGAATTTACTCAGATAAAGGGAGAAATTGTAAGATACTAATTACTAAGTACTAAATTACTAAGATAAAGGGAGAAAATGGATTAAAATAAATTAAATTGTAATGCAGAAAGACAAAAAAGTGGAAAATATGGAAAAAGAGGTAAAGAAATTTAGAGAATAGAATTCCAGAAGGAGCAGGGGTGAAAGAGGTAGTAATAGTATCTGAAGAGAAAAGGGCCAATGAAGGACATTAGTCCACATATTCAAAATACCTAATAACTTACACAAAGTGAATAAACAAAAATAAATCCAGACCTGGGCTCACCAGAGGGAAATTTCAGATAGCTAAAGACAAAGAAAAATTTGTAAATGTATCAGAAGAAAAAAAAAAGACATATTACCTTTATTATTTTTTTAGACTTTATTTTATTTTTTTGTTTGAATTTTTTAATTTAAAATCTAGTTAGTTAACATATAGTATAATGGTTTCAGGAGTAGAATTTAGTAATTCACCACTTACCATGGGCTAAATGGGTGATGGGTATTAAGCAGGGCACTTGTTATGATGAACACATATTACCTTTAAAGGAACAACAATAAGACCAACATTGGACTTCTCAGCAAACACAATAAGATAAAAAAAAAAAGACGATGGCGGGGGGAGAGCAAGATGGCAGAGGAGTAGGAGACCTGGATTTCGTCTGGTCTCAGGAATTCAGCTGGATAGGGATCAAACCATTCTGAACACCTACGAACTCAACAGGAGATCGAAGAAAAGAATAGCAACAACTCTCTGAACAGAAAAGTGACCACTTTCTGGAAGAATGACAAGACGGAAAAAATCACCTCAACAAAAAGAACAAGAGGCAGTACCAACTGCCAGGGACATACTCAATACGGACATTAGTATGATGTCGGAACTAGAGTTCAGAATGATGATTTTAAAGATACTAGCTGGGCTTGAAAAAAGCATGGAAGTTATTAGAGAAACCCTTCTGGAGAAATAAAAGAACTAAAATCTAACCAAGTTGAAATCAAAAAGGCTATTAATGAGGTGCTATAAAATGGGGGCTCTAACTGCTAGGATAAATGAGGCAGAAGAGAGAATTAGTGATATAGAAGACCAAAGGATGGAAAATAAAGAAGCTGAGAAAAAGAGAGATAAACAACTACTAGATCATGAGGGCAGAATTCGAGAGATAAGTGATACCATAAGATGAAACAACATTACAATAATTGGGATCCCAGAAGAAGAAGAAAGAGAGAGAGGGGCAGAAGGTATTTTGGAGCAAATAATAGCAGAGAACTTCCCTAATTTGGGGAAGGAAACAGGCATCAAAATCCAGGAGGCACAGAGAATGCCTCTCAAAACCAATAAAAAATAGGTCAACACCCTGACATCTAATAGTAAAACTTATGAGTCTCAGAGACAAAGAGAAAATCCTGAAAGCAGCTCGGGACAAGAGATCTGTAACCTACAATGGTAGAAACATTAGATTGGCAACAGACTTACCACAAAGACCTCGCAGGGCAGAAAGGACTGGCATGATCTATTCAGAGCACTGAATGAGAAAAATATGCAACCAAGAATAGTATATCCATCTAGGCTGTCATTGAAAATAGAAGGAGAGATAAAAAGCTTCCAGGACAAACAAAAACTAAAGGAATTTGCAAACACGAAACCAGCCCTACAAGAAATATTGAAAGGGGTCCTCTCAGCAAAGAGAGAGCCTAAAAGCAACATAGACCAGAAAGGAACACAGACAATACACAGTAACAGTCACCTTACAGGCAACAATGGCACTAAATTCATATCTTTCAATAGTTACCCCAAATGTAAATGGGCTAAATGCCCAAATCAAAAGACACGTGGTATCAGATTGGATAAAAAAACAAGACCCATCGATATGCTGTCTGCAAGAGACTCATTTTAGACCCAAAGACACCTCCAGATTGAAAGTGAGGGGGTGGAAAAGCATTTACCATGCTAATGGACACCAAAGGAAAGGTGGGGTGGCAATCCGTATATCAGACAAATTAGATTTTAAACCAAAGACTGTAATAAGAGATGAGGAAGGACACTATATCCTACTTAAAGGGTCTATCCAACAAGAAGATCTAACAATTGTAAATACCTATGCCGTTAACATGGGAGCAGCCAATTATATAAGGCAATTAATAACAAAAGCAAAGAAACACATCGACAACAATACAATAATAGTGGGGGACCTTAAGAGTCCCCTCACTGAAATGGACAGATAATCTAAGCAAAAGATCAATAAGGAAATAAAGACTTTAAAGGACACACTGGACCAAATGGACTTCACAGATATATTTAGAACATTCCACCCAAAGCAACAGAATGCACATTTTTCTGTAATGCCCATGGAACATTCTCCAGAATAGATCACATCCTAGGTCACAAATCAGGTCTCAACTGGTACCAAAAGATTGGGACCATTCCCTGCATATTTTCAGACCACAATGCTTTGAAACTAGAACTCAATCACAAGAGGAAACTCAGAAAGAAGTACATGGAGGCTAAAGAGCATCCTACTAAAGAATGAATGGGTCAACCAGGAAATTAAAGAAGAATTTAAAAAATTCATGGAAACCAATGAAAAGGAAAACACAAGTGTTCAAAATCTTTGGGATGCAGCAAAGGCAGTCCTAAGAGGAAAGTATATAGCAATACAAGCCTTTCTCAAGAAACAGGAAAGGTCTCAAAGACACAACCTAACCCTACACCTAAAGGAGCTGGAGAAAGAACAGCAAATAAAGCCTAAACCCAGCAGAAGAAGAGAAATAATAAAGAGCAGAGCAGAAATCAATGAAATAGAAACCAAAAGAACAGTAGAACAGGTCAACAAAACTAGGAGCTGGTTCTTTGAAAGAATGAACAAGATTGATAAACCCCTGGCCAGACTTATCAAAAAGAAAAGAGAAATGACCCAAATCAACAAAATCATGAATGAAAGAGGAGAGATCACAACCAACACCAAAGAAATACAAACAATTATAAGAACATATTATGAGCAACTCTATGCCAGCAAATTAGATAATCTGGAAGAAATGGATGCATTCCTAGAGATGTATCAACTACCAAAACTGAACCAGGAAGAAATAGAAAACCTGAACAGACCCATAACCAGTACAGAAATTGAAGCAGTAATAAAAAATCTCCCAAGTAACAAGAGCCCAGGGCCAGATGGCTTCCCAGGGGAATTCTACCAAACATTTAAAGAAGAATTAATACCTATTCTTCTGAAACTGTTCCAAAAAATAGAAATGGAAGGAAAACTTCCATACTCATTTTATGAGGCCACCATTACCTTGATCCCAAAATCAGACAAAGACCTCACCAAAAAACGAGAATTACAGACCAATATCCCTGATGAACATGGATGCAAAAATTCCCACCAAAATACTAGCCAGTAGGATCCAACAGTATATCAAAAGGATTATTCACCACGACCAAGTGGGATTTATCCCTGGGCTGCAAGTTTGGTTCAACATCCCCAAATCAATCAATGTGATACAATACATTAATAAAGAAAGAACAAGAACCATATGATCCTCTCAATAGATGTAGAAAAAGCATTTGACAAAGTACAGCATTCTTTCTTGATCAAAACTCTTCAGAGTATAGGGATAGAGGGTACATACCTCAATATCATAAAAGCCATCTATGAAAAACCCACAGCGAATATCATTCTCAATGCGGAAAAATTGAGAGCTTTCCCCCTAAGGTCAGGAACACAGCAGGGATGTCCACTATCACCACTGCTATTCAACATACTACTAGAATTCCTACCCACAGCAATCAGACAACAAAAAGAATCAGCAAAGAAGTCAAACTCTCACTCTTTGCAGATGATATGATACTTTATGTGGAAAACCCAAAAGACTCCACCCCAAAATTGCTAGAACTCATACAGGAATTCAGTCAAGTGGCAGGATATAAAATCAATGCACAGAAATCAGTGGCATTCCTATACACCAACAACAAGACAGAAGAAAGAGAAATTAAGGACTCGATCCCATTACAATTGCACCCAAAACCATAAGATACCTAGGAATAAATCTAACCAAAGAGGCAAAGGATCTGTACTCAGAAAACTATAAAATACTCGTGAAAGAAATTGAGGAAGACACAAAGAAATGGAAAAACGTTCCATGCTCATGGATTGGAAGAACAAATATTGTGAAGATGTCAATGCTACCTAGAGCAATCTACACATTCAATGCAATCCCCATCAAAATACCATCCACTTTTTTCAAAGAAATGGAACAAATAATCCTCAAATTTGTATGGAACCAGAAAAGACCCCGCATAGCCAGAGGAATGTTGAAAAAGAAAAACAAAGCTGGCGGCATCACAATTCCGGACTTCCAGCTCTATTACAAAGCTGTCATCATCAAGACAGTATGGTACTGGCACAAAAACAGACACAGAGATCAATGGAACAGAACAGAGAGGTCAGAAATGGACCCTCAACTCTATGGTCAACTCATCTTTGACAAAGCAGGAAAGAATGTCCAATGGCAAAAAGACAGTCTCTTCAACAAATGGTGTTGGGAAAATTGGACAGCCACATGCAGAAGAATGACACTGGACCATTGCCTTACACCACACACAAAAATAGACTCCAAATGGTTGAAAGACCTCAATGTGAGACAGGAGTCCATCAAAATCCTAAAGGAGAACACAGGCAGCAACCTCTTCGACCTCAGCCGCAGCAACTTCTTCCTAGAAACATCGCCAAAGGCAAGGGAAGCAAGGGCAAAAATGAACTATTGGGACTTCATCAAGATAAAAAGTTTTTGCACAGCAAAAGAAACAGTCAAAACCAAAAGACAACCGACAGAATGGGAGAAGATAATTGCAAATGACATATCAGATAAAGGGCTAGTATCCAAAATCTATAAAGAACTTATCAAACTCAATGCCCAAAGAACAAATGATCCAATCAAGAAATGGGCAGAAGACATGAACAGACATTTTTCCAAAGAAGACATCCAAACGGCCAACAGACACATGAAAAAGTGCTCAACATCGCTCGGCATCAGGGAAATCCAAAGCAAAACCTCAATGAGATATCACCTCACACCAGTCAGAATGGCTAAAATTAACAAGTCAGGAAATGACAGATGTTGGTGAGGATCCGGAGAAAGGGGAACCCTCTTACACTGTTGGTGGGAATGCAAGCTGGTGCACCCACTCTGGAAAACCGTATGTAGGTTCCTTAAAAAGTTGAAAATAGAGCTACCCTATGACCCAGCAATTGCACTACTGGGTATTTCACCAAAGATACAAATGTAGTGATCTGAAGGGGTACGTACACCCCAGTGTTTATAGCAGCAATGTCCACAATAGCCAAACTATGGAAAGAGCCAAGATGTCCATCAATGGATGAATGAATAAAGAGGAGGTGGTATATATATACAACGGAATATTATGCAGCCATCAAAAAAGCTGAAATCTTGCCATTTGTAACAACGTGGATGATACTAGAGGGTATTATGCTAAGCAGAATAAGTCAATCAGAGAAAGACATATCATATGATCCCACTGATATGAGGAATTCTTAATCTCAGGAAACAAACTGAGGGTTGCTGGAGTGGTGAGGGGTGGGAGGGATGGGGTGTCTGGATGATAGACATTGGGGAGGGTATGGGCTATGGTGAGTGCTGTGAATTGTGTAAGACTGTTGAATCACAGATCTGTACCTCTGAAACAAATAATACCTTATATGTTAAAAAAAAAAAAGGTAGTAGGAAGGGAAAAATGAAGGGGGGCGGAATCGGAGGGGGGAGACGAACCATGAGAGACTATGGACTCTGAGAAACAAACTGAGGGTTCTAGAAGGGAGGGGGCTAGGGGGATGTGTTAGCCTGGTGATGGGCATTAAAGAGGGCACATATTGAATGGAGTACTGGGTCTTATACGCAAACAATGACTCATGGAACACTACATCAAAAACTAATGATGTAATGTATGGTGATTAACAGAACATAATAAAATAAAAAAAAAAGGAAACATGCTAGCCAAAAAAAAAAAAGTTTTTTTTTAACCTGATAAGGAGTAATATAGATATAAAGAATAATGCATATATGTAACAAAGTATAATCTTTATGTTTATATATATTTATATATATGCACCGACATTATATATATAAAATCATACATATATACAAAATATATACTCTAAAAGATTATACAATTATATATATATATATATGTACTCTAAAACAAAGATTACATATATAATCATACATATATGGATATGCTTTATGGACTAATGTTAAAATCAATTTCAATCACTACTTCTAGTCATTGTACTGGAAACCTAGATAGCATGATAAAGCAAGAAAAAGAAATACCAATATAAAGATAATACAGAGAGAGCCAAAATTGTTCTTGTTTGCAAATGCTGTATTTCCAACCTGGAAAACTCAAATAACAATTTCGCAAGTTTGCTGAGTACAGATCAACCTAAAAAATCAATTGCTTCATCAAAAACTAATGATGTAATGTGTGGTGATTAACATAACATAATAAAAAAATCAATTGCTTTTCTCTACTCCAGCAATAGTTAGAAATTGTTTGTTTAAAAATTATATCATTTGCAATAGTATAAAAAGATAAGTGGTTACAAATGAATTCAATGTTATTGAGTACTTTTATGGTGAAAATTATACAACTGTAATTGAAAGATGTTAATGAAAACCTAAATAAGTGGAGATATTTACTTGTGTATGGATGAATAATCAAAATATCCATTTTCCCAAAATTGTTCTTTAGATTCAAAGCAAACAAAAGTCTCACAGTTCTGTGAGGGTTTTTTTGTTTTGTTTTGTTTAGCTTGGTTTTGTCTTAATGGCATTTGACATAATGTACATGAACAAGCAAAAGTCCAAGAAAATCTGGGACACTACTGAAAAAGGAAAAACATTAAGAATGGATATGAATCTATAGTAATTAAATAATATTGTGGAGTTGGCCAAAATATAGAAAAAAAAAAACAAACCATAAACCAGTACTACAGAAGAGGGAGCCCAGAAACAAACCCACATGTATATTTACATTTGATGCATAACAGAGTTTCAAAGTAGCATAGTGGGAGAAAATAAGGTCTTTTCAATAAGGATTGCTTGGACAATGTAATATCCATATGCATAAAAATGAGATTGAATCTCTAATTCACATCATAAACAAAATTCATTACAGATAAAGCAAAGATGTAGATGTGAAAGTTAAAAGTATAAAACTTTTTGAAGACAACTTAAGATACTTTAAGATACCTTGTTTTTGGTTCTTGGGTTAGAAAGTTTTTCTAAACAATTCAGAACTATAATTTTGCAGTAAGTAAAATATTCATTAAATTGTATTTTTTAAAATTAAGAATTTCTGTCTATTAAAATGTAGTAAAAAGAAAGTGAAATTAAGCTACAAGCTGAGGGAAGAAATTTATAGCAATAGAACTGGATTAATATCCAGCGTATAAAAAGAATTGCAAATCAATATGCATGGTACAGCTGAAACTAAAAATGGGCAAAGACTTGCAGTTATTCACTAAGAGAATGGTCAATATGGAAAGATTTTCAACTTTACTAATAATTAAAGAAATAAAAATTAAAATACAATGAGATATCTCATCTCACATCCAATAAAATTACTACTATAAAAACAAAACAAAAGAAAACCAAAACAGAAAATAATAAATGTTAGTAAGAATGTGGAAAAATTAGAACCCTTGTGCATTGTTGGTGGGGACATAAAATGGTACAGTCAAATAGTATGTGGTTGACTTAAAAATTAAAAATGGAATTATCATATGATCCAGCAATTCAACTTCTGGATGTATCCCCAAAAGAATTGAAAGCAGGATCCCAAAGAGATTTGTATAGCCATGTTTATAGCAGCATTATTCACAATGGCCAAAAGGTGGAAGCAGTCCAAGTGTCCATCAACAGTTGAATATATAAGCAAGATGTTGTATATACATACAATTGAATTTTATTTAGCCTTAAAAAAGGAAATTCTGACACATGCTACAACGTGAATGAAGGACATTATGCTAAGTGAAATAAGCCATTCGCAAAAAGACAAATAGTGTATGAATTCATTTCTATGAAGTATCTAGAATAGTCAATTCATACAGAGAGTACAGTGATTGCCAGGGGCTAGAAGGAGGCAAGAATCAGGAGTTATTGCTTAATAGGTACAGAGCTTCAGTTTTGCAAGATAAAATGAGTTCTGGAGATAGATAGTGGTGATGGTTGTGTAATAATGTGAATGTATTCAATGCCACTGAGCTGTCCAGTTAAAAATGATTCAGATGGTAAATTTTATGTAACACATATTTTGTTACAATTTTAACACATTTTAAAAATGAAAATAAATACAAAGATATATAAATTCATACCCTTCAGTATGGCAAAGTTTGGACAATAGCAAGTGATGGTGAGTATGTGGAAAAAATATGCTCATACACTGCGGGAATGTGAAATATTAATAGCCATAAAAATCCTATCATTTGTAACAACATGAATAAAACTCGAGAGCACTATGCAAAGTGAAATAAAAGACAAATACTATATAATCTCACTTACATGTGGAATCTAAACAAAAACAAACTAATAGAAACAGAAAAATCTAAAAATCAAACAAACAAACAAAACCCACAAAAACCCTAAACTCATAAACGGATGGTTACCAGGGGTTGGTTTGGGTCGGGGAGATAGGCAGATGTTGATCAAAGTGTATAAAAGTCCAGTTATAAAATGAATAAGTTCTGAGGATGTAATGTACCGCATGGTGACTTTAGTTAACAATATTGTATTGTATACTTGAAAGTTGCTAAGAGAGTAAGTCTTAAAAGTTCTCACCACACACATACACAGTAACTAACCTTACTGTGGTAATCATTTTGCAATACATTTGTATATCAAATTATCACATTGTACACCTTAAACTTACACAATGTTATATGTCAATTAAATCTCAATAAAGCTGGAAAAAGGAGGAAAAAATACTGAGAACATTTATGTTTTGTGCATTCTGTTCTCTGGTCTTCCTAGCCTCTCCTTCCCATGTTGTTGCCCAGTTACCTTTTTCTTGCTTCCAAATTTTTAATTACTTCTGACATGACCTCTTATCCAATTCCCCACCATTGTCTTTTACCTTACAGAGAAAAAAGCATTTACTGGAGGGAAACTCTCACACCTTGCTGATATCCAACAAATAGCTGTACCCAGCCACATCTATGCCTTCTGTTATCTAAGTCCAATGCCTCCATGTGGTGTTTGGGTCCTCTACCCCTCACCTTCTCAGGAAACCAACATGGATTACTACAAATAACAGGATTTCTTCCTTTTTTTATGGTTACATCATATTCTATATGTATGTGTATATATATTATATTATGTATATATGCGTGTATATATGTATTTTCTTTATTGATTCATCCATTGATGGATGCTTAGATTATTTCCATGTCTTGTAAATAATGTTGCAATGAATATGGGGATGTAGATACCTCTTTGAGATAGTGATTTTATTTCCTTCAGATATATACCAGAAGTGGAATTCCTGGATCATTTGGTAGTTGTATTTTTAATTTTTTAAGGAACATCCATACCGTTTTCTACAGTGGCTGCACCAATTACATTCCCACCAACAGTGCACCAGGGTTCCCTTTCACCCATATCTTTGCCAACACTTGTGTGTGTGTGTGTGTGTGTTAATGCCATTCTAACAGGTGTGAGGTGTTATCTCATTGTGATTTGGATTTGCTTTTCTCTGATGATTAGTGATATTGAGCAACTTTTATGTACTTGTTGACCATTTGTATGTTTTCTTTGGAAAAATGTCTATTCATATCCTTTGCCCATTTTAAAATTGGATTATTTTTTTGCTATTGACTTATATGAGTTCTTTATATATTTTGGATATTAACCCCTCATCAGATGTATGATTTACAGATCTCTTCTCCTATTTCACAGGCCACCTTTTCATTTTGTTAATTGTTTCTTTTGCTGTACAAAAGCTTTTTAGTTTGACATAGTCTTACTTGTTTACTTTTGCTATTGTTCGTGCTTTTGGTGCCATATTCAAGAAATCATTGCCAAGACCAGTGTCAAGGGGCTTTTCCCCTAAGTTTTCTCCTAAGAGTTTTATGGTTTCAGGTCTTACATTTAAGTCTTCAATCCATTCTGAATTTTTGTGAGTGGTGTAAGGTAGGGGTCTCATTTCATCTTTTGGCATGTGGTTATCCAGTTTTCCCAGCACCATTAATTGTAGAGACTATCTTTTCCCCACTGAGTATTCTTTGCTTCCTTGTCAAATATTAGTTGGCTGTATATGTGTGAGCTTATTTCTGGGCTCTTGCTTCTGTTCCATTGGTCTCTTGTCTGTTTTTATGTCAGAAAACTGTTTTAATTACTCTAACTCTGTAGTAAAGTTTGAAATCAGGAAGAGATTTCAAGCCTCCAGGTTTGTTTTTTCTCAAAATCGTTTTGGCAGTTTGGGGTCTTTTGTGGTTCCATATGAATTTTAGATTTTTTTTCTATTTCTGTAAAATGCCACTGGAATTTTGATATGGATAAGGAAGATGTGTTATAGATGTACGATAGGATATTATCCATCCATAAAAAAGAATGAAATATTGCCATTTACAATGACATGGATGGAGCTAGAGAGTATAATGGTAAATGAAATAAGTCCATCACAGAACGATAAATACTATATGATTTTGCTTATATGTGCAATTTAATACACAAAACAAATGAGCAAAAGAAAATAAAGAGAGGGAGAGAGAGAGAGAGGGAGAGAGAAACCAAGAAACAAACTCTTAACTCTAGAGAACAAACTGATGGTTACCAGAGGGGAGGTTGGTGGGGGGATGGGTGAAATAGGTGAATGGGGATTAAGGAGTGCACTTGTCGTGATGAGCATTGGGTGATATATGGAATTGTTGAATCACTATATTATGCACCTGAAAGCAATAAAACACTGTATGTTAACTATGCTGGAATTAAAATTTTAAAAAGTTTCAATTACAAAAAAAGAAATACAACGGATTTTTGTATGTTGATTTTGTACACTGTGTATTTACTGATTTTGTTTATTAGTTCTAGCAATTTTTTGGTACAGTCTTAGGATTTTTAATATATAAGATCATGACATCTGCAAGCAGAGATATTTTTACTTCTCCCTTTCTGATTTGGATGCCTTTTATTTCTTTTTCTTGCCTGATTGCTCTAGCTAAGACTTCCAGTGCTATGTTGAATAGGAGTAGTGACAGCAGATAGAGGGTAGACCATCTTAACTTTCTGCTAGTTATTCCTGATCTCTAAAACACTTCTGGCATTTGAGTCTGAGAGCACATGGGTCAAATTCTGAAGTACTGACTGGAAAATGAACTCTAAGGGGTGATGGTATTGGTCAATAAGGGCACTTTTAGGAACTGGGTCATAATCAAATGGGTCATTGCTCTGAGATGGGGAAGTAGTAGCTGGACACTTCTCAGAGAGTAAAGGCAGATGGAAGCATAACAGCTCAGAAAGAACAAGCAGATATGACTCAATTAGTTAATTACTGAAATAGATGAGTTGCATAATCTATCAGGCTGCCAAGAGAAAAGATTTTTCCTAAGAACAACAGGTAAGGCTGCTCCTGACAGTGCTGAGAAGATGCTATGGTTTTGGAGAAATGCAGAATTACATGAACACCACACTATGCTCAGTTATTTGCAAAATTATTCTGCCCAATCCATAAGCTTCTTTGCAGTGGCTTTGAAGATAAAATTCATTTGTCCAAGCAAAAGTATTTAATTCTGTTGTGCTGCAGTCCATAAAATATTTACATTGTTATTCCACATATACACATTGCTTACATCCAGCTGCATTTCTCTCTGATGCACTTTAAATAAGAGATTTGGACTCCTGACAACATCATCCAAGCCAACTGTTAGAGGAAAGAATCACAGAATCATCGCAGCTTACAATGCCCCCAGGATGTCAAACAGCCTATCTTTTATCTTCAGGCAGGATAGAATCCAAATTAGCCCAAATGAAGAGGCATGTCTCCTAAAGCTGAAAAATCCAGGAAGACAGAATAAATGATCAATCTTTCTTTTTTTTTTAATTTTAATTCCAATATAGTTAATATACAGTGTTAAATTAGTTGCAGGTGTACAATATAGTAATTCAACAATCCTGTATGTTACTCAGTGCTCATTATGAAAAGTGTGCTCTTAATCCCCTTCACCTATTTCACACATCCCCCCACTTACCTCCCCTTTGGTAATGATCAGTTTGTTCTCTAGAGTTGAGTCTGTTTTTTTGGTTTTCTCTTCTTCTCTACCCACCCCCCGCCTTTGCTCATTTGCTTTGTTTCTTAAGTTCCACATATGACTGAAATCATATGATATTTGTCTTTCTCTGACTTACTTATTTCACTTAACATTATACCCACTAGATCCAACCATGTTGTTGCAAATGGCAAGTGTTCATTCTTTTTTATGGCTGAATAATATTCCATTGTATATATATGCCACATCTTTATCCATTCATCTATTGTTGGACACTTGGGCTGCTTCCATAAATTGGCTATTATAAATAATGCTGCAATAAACATAGGGGTGCACGTATTCATTTGAATTAGTGTCTTCATATTCTTTGGGTAAATACTCTGTAGTACAATTACTGGATCATAAGTTAATTCTATTTTTAATTTTTGTAGGAAACTCCATACTGCTTTCCACAAACTGGTAGCTGCACAGTTTGCATTCCTACCAACAGTGTGCAAGTTGTTCCTTTGTCTCCACATCCTAGCCAACAGTTGTTGTTTCTTAAGTTTTTTATTTTAGCCATTCTGACAGGTGTGAGGTGATCTCTCATTGTGGTTTTGATTTACATTTCCCTGATAATGAGTGATGTTGAGCATCTTTTCATGTGTTTGTTGGCCATCTATATGTCTTCTTTGGAGAAATGTCTGTTCATACGACCAATCTTTCTTAATTATCACATATTTCCTTCAAAATCAGGAAGTTCTGAATAAACCATTCTCCTCCTGTAATTAGTGTGCTTCTTAGATGTGATATTTAAAAAGAAAATCCAAAAGTCAATGACAGTAGACTCTAAGCTCAAAATGTATGAAAATGAATTAGCAGCAATTCAAAACAGTGTGGTGCAATAGGAAAATAATTAAGCTGGGAGTTTGAGCCTGTGTTTGCTGCTTTGATCCACCATTGCCCATGTGAAGATGGATGAGTCAAGGCCATATGAATTCTTCCTACTCAGTGTTCTTATCATATTAAGATAATAAATACCTGCCTTCCCTACCTCCAAGGATTTGTCTGGGGATTAAAAAATATGTGTGACAGAATTTTGAAAAGTATATAATACAAAGATGAAGATTTAAAACAGTTCATTATCATGTGTTGGATGATAAATGCTGACAAGAACCCACCTTCTTTTACTGTATCACTGAAAACTGCAAATGGGCTCTTGTTTTCCTTCTGAGGCCAAAAGCAATTGCTAGAGTACTGATGACATTTGGTTGTTCAAGGGTGAATTATTGAATGTGTAGGATTTTCCCAGTCCTCTCCTTGGCCTTTTATTTCCCTCCTACATATTTTGTAATTCCACTGCTCATTAGCATCTCCACTTCAGTGTACTTCTGCCAGATTGACCTGTCCACTGTCCCCTGAAACAGGACATTCCCATGTCTGCCTCTTTGCTCTTGCCTTCCCTTTGTTGTGACCTGTACCATTCTCTTGTGCTTTCAGGATCCTTTGAAGACTATGGGTCCTGCAAAGCTTCCTAGCTGGCTGTCCTGATCAGCTCCCATCTTTCCATTCCAAACACCTGACAGAACATGTTAGATTGCATCACTCACTTGACTACCTTTGGAGGCTGTCATTTTACATTCATATAAGTCTTGTCTCCAACAAAGATTATACATTTATTGAGGGTATGCACAACGCATTTTTTTCTTGCCTTTTCCATGGTAAAAAGACACACACCTAGTAAGTATTCAGTACTGCAAAGAGTTAATTGATATGAGGAATAAAAGGAAGAAAAGTGAAAAACATTCAGAGGTTTTTTCTTATGAGAAGGAGCAAAATTGTTTTGGAAATTCTGAATTCAATCTTTCTATGACATCCCTATCTCTATGCTGGATAATTAAACATAGTACTTATTTGTGCCTTTAAGCAGCATGTAGGTAAAATGTATGTCACTTAATCAGTGAGAGAGTTGAGAGTAGCATGTTGGAAGTTTCCATTGCATGAAGTCAGAGCAACAGTATTTTGCTTGTATATCACTGGATTTTTTTAACTGTATAATATTCATAAAAACACTGCATTCACACTGGAAACCATTACAGTTCCCACAATGCAGGACAGATATTTGCTCTGCCTATCACTACCAGCAACGGCTACATATCAATAGGAGAGGTATTCAGAAACCTAATACTCTGATATAGGTTTAAATATTTGTCTTATGACACTGACACATCAGTTATGACTGATTTGTTATGTATAGCAAAGCAATAAGCCATTATGCTAGGGTGGCTGAGAAAGGTACCGGAAACAATGAATTAGGTTGCTTAAGGGGCTAAGTTTAAGAGACTGTGTTTTTGCTAATGTTCTCAATCCAAGGACACGTATCTGAATTGTGAATGAAAGATAATCACATGCATGCAGGTGTATATGTATGCATATAATGAATTTATTTACTTAGATTTTACTTCCATGACAGGAAGGATTTAAGTAGTTGAAATGTACATGCAACCCAGAAGTATAAAATAAATTGTGTAGGGAAATGAAGTCAGAAAACACACCACACACACACACACATACATACACACACACACGGGGGTCCTATTTGGTTGCTGAAGGAAGGCTGTAAATGTGGCTCTAAGTTTTGCTTGAAGACAATAAGGCAAATGAATCAACTTTAAGAATCACAATGCAATGTTTAAAAGACTCATAAGTCTGATACTGAAAATAAGATTTTGGGGGACCCTTATAAAAGAAAACACCATATAATATGGTGGATGATACCCTTCACAAGGTTCTGACAATGTTCCTCATTGTAAACTAAAGGCATAAAAGCAATTGCATGAGGGACACGAACCACACTGCCCTTGTAGAGACCTTCCTGAAGGCTTAAACTGACCCAAGGGTAGAAGCTCTAAAACAGCATTAACCAACAGAAATTTCTGCAATGGTAGAAATGTTCTGTATCTGCATTGTCCAGTATGGAAATCACCAGCCACATGTGGTTATTCAGCACTGAACATGTGGCCAGTGGACTCAAGAACTGAACTTTAACTCTTATTTTAATTCATTTAAATATAAAAGGTACATATGGCTAGTCACTATTGTGTTGGACAGTGAGGGTCTAAATAAATGTCTGTATTTTATGTCTTTCCAACAATGTTTCATGAATATTATGTTTTGCGGCTGCAATTTGGTAAGTTACACGGTTAAAGGAATGTTTAAAGCAGGGGAAATTTTACCTCTGAAAGCATTTTTGGGTCTGCTGCAACACAAAGAAAATGAGGCAACAGAGGCCTTAAAGCTCTATGCCATCAGGCAGATGCACTCTTATCACAGAATGTTTTGAGAAGTAAACATTCCCAGTATACATATTTTTGGTTTTTTTTTTTTAATTTTTTTATTGTTATGTTAATCCCCATACATTACATCATTAGTTTTAGATATAGTGTTCCATGATTCATTGTTTGTGCATAACACCCAGTGCTCCATGCAGAACGTGCCCTCCTCAATACCCATCACCAGGCTAACCCATCCTCCCAACCCCCTCCCCTCTAGAACCCTCAGTTTGTTTTTCAGAGTCCATCGTCTCTCATGGTTCTTCTCCCCCTCCGATTTCCCCCCCTTCATTCTTCCCCTCCTGCTACATTCTTCTTCTTCTTTTTTTCTTTCTTAACATATATTGCATTATTTGTTTCAGAGGTACAGATCTGAGATTCAACAGTCTTGCACAATTCACAGCGCTTACCAGAACACATACCCTCCCCAGTGTCCATCACCCAGTCACCCCATCCCTCCCACCCCACCCCCCACTCCAGCAACCCTCAGTTTGTTTCCTGAGATTAAGAATTCCTCATATCAGTGAGGTCATATGATACATGTCTTTCTCTGTTTGACTTATTTCGCTCAGCATAATACCCTCCAGTTCCATCCACGTCGTTGCAAATGGCAAGATCTCATTCCTTTTGATGGCTGCATAATATTCCATTGTATATATATACCACATCTTCTTTATCCATTCATCTGTTGATGGACATCTTGGCTCTTTCCACAGTTTGGCTATTGTGGACATTGCTGCTATAAACATCGGGGTGCACGTACCCTTTCAGGTCCCTACTTTTGTATCTTTGGGGTAAATACCCAGGAGTCACTTGCTGGATCATATGGTAGCTCTATTTTCAACTTTTTGAGGAACCTCCATACTGTTTTCCAGAGTGGCTGCACCAGCTTGCATTCCCACCAACAGTGTAGGAGGGTTCCCCTTTCTCCGCATCCCCGCCAACATCTGTCATTTCCTGACTTGTTAATTTTAGCCATTCTGACTGGTGTGAGGTGGTATCTCATTGAGGTTTTGATTTGGATTTCCCTGATGCTGAGCGATATTGAACACTTTTTCATGTGTCTGTTGGCCGTTTGGATGTCTTCTTTGGAAAAATGTCTGTTCATGTCTTCTGCCCATTTCTTGATTGGATTCTTTGTTTTGGTTAGAAATTATAATCTGTGTTCTGATGCTCTAATCTATTTGTACCTTCTAAACAAACACTATCATTTTAACAACTTTTTTTTGTACCATCAATATTGCCAACCTCCTTTTCTATTTAACATCTGAGATGCTGAAGCTTTTTTGGAGAAAACATATACAAACACACAAATTGGCATTTCTTCAAATTCCTGGTTTCTGACCTTGACTGGGCCTCGATGCTTTCCTGTGACTCAGCTATAGGTGCACTTTTCATCCCTTCATCCTTCCCCATCTCATCTCTGGGGAGAGGGGGCCTTTTCCAAAACAGCACATTTGTTCAGTATGGGAGGTGATCAATATTAGCAAGAGAGAAGTTGACTTTTCTTGAGGTGATCCTTTCTGAGGATACCACCATTGCCCTGCTGGATACACATAAACATGGGTCTCTCTACAGGCTCAGACACAAGGGACAAAATAGAAGAAAGGCAGGATGGAGTGGGGTCCTGAAAGGAGGGCAGAAGAGTGAACAAGAAGGACAGGAACAACCAGAGGAAAAGTGAATTCTGAGATTCCAACTGAGGAGTCTGACTGTATTTGAAAGTGATCTAATGGGCAGATTAGAAATATATTATCCCAGTCATTGGATTCTGATTATATTTATGATTGACCATAAGAAGATTGGGTCTTTATGGTAATAGACTATGGCACCTTCTAGATGACATGTGACAAAATGGGAGGTTCCATATGTTTTCCTAATCCACTCTTCCTTGTGACTATCTTCTACCTTTCAAGGTCTCTCCTTGTATGTTCATTTGTAGGTAACACTTTCTACTTCTCCGAGAAATAGAAACCTTCAGATGGAATATCCCTGAGTTTCCTGAATTTACTCTCCCATTACAAATGCAGTAATGCAGTTCCATTAGTCCTCCCCTCTTCCCACTCTATCACAATGAAAAAAAAAGTCCTTTAATCTTCCTTCAGATTACTTTTTCTAGCTATACTCTGCATTGCCCTACTCATCATTTCTAGGAATCTTGCTCCATTAATTACCCCATTTCTAGTCTACATCTTCAATCTTACTCTTCCTTATAGTTTTTTCACTTGTCATCTTTAGCATTTAAACATACTCAAATCTCTCCCATATTAAAGACAAAAAAAGTTTCCTCAATCTCACAGTCCCCTTTAAGCTGTTACCTCTATTTCTCTCTTGCCTTCTAGTTCCAAGATTCTTCAAAGAATGCTTACTCGTCCTACCATCACTTGCCCACTCCATTCATTCTTTGACTACTACAATCCAGCATCTGTTTCCACTACTCCCTTGAAACTGCTTTTTTAAGACAACCAATGACCTATATTGCTTATATTAACTGACCTTCCTGAAGTGTTCCCTTCTCTTTCTGAAGTGCATTTCTCTCCCAGATGCCCAACTCAGAGACCTGAGAGCCACTCTTAACTCTCTTTATCACCTTCTGCTCTGCCTCCTTAGCATGCAGTTCTCTCTTACCCTTTTCACCAGCACTCTGGAATTTCCCACCACATAGTTTGGGTGAGATTAACCACATCCCATCTCCAGGGAAGAGCCCTGATTTCTTTAATCCAGTCAGTACATCCCAATTTCCTGGCTGCAGTGATTGGCTCAGAGATGAGTAAACAACACCAGTCAGGACAATCAGGGTCACTAAGACTTAATTCCAAAGCTCTTATTTGAGCCATCAGAAAACTGGACTTATTTCCTACCAGACACAAAGTATACAGTCTATGGAGTTTCTGGTAGCCATGCTTGAGAGTAGAGTCTGCATTCATAAAGGGAAATGGAGAAATGGAGAAAGAGAGAAAAAAAAAATAGGTCCTGGTCATAAACCCTGAGCTTTCCTGAAGTTCCAGATCTGTTCCCAATATGCTCAGTTTTCTTAGCCAGTAAATTATCTTTTTAAATTTAAGCCATTTGGGATTAAGTTTCCACTTCTATTATCAGAAAGAGTTATAACTGACATGAGCCCCTGCATCTAAACCATATCTCCAAATATTATCCATAATATTTTGCAAGTCTCTTTAAAATCCTTAATGAGAAACACTTTAATGAGATTTAATGAGCAGACTCAACTCAAATGAACTTAACAATAACAAAATTATTGAATTTCATAACAAAAAGTTCCATAGTAGAAAGGCTTCATGGCTGATTGATTCAGCAGCTCAATGATGCCACCAGGATCCAGGTTCTTTTTCTCCTGCTATGAAATCTTCAGGGTTGGCTTAATCCTTCAGGCCAGTAACAGGATGGATACAGCAATGACTCATCCAGACATGACATCACGAGGATGAAGAAAAAGTCTTTCTATAGCTCTTTCTTATCACTGAGGAAGGCTTTCCCTGAAGCCCTCCAGAGGACTTCCCCTCACATCTCCTTGGCTAGGATTGGGTCATGGGCCAATTTCTCATGAGAGAGCCTGGAACAGTTGGCTTCTCTTCAGGCACATGACTATGTGTAAGATAATTCCGTTAAAGAGAACAGAGAGGATTGGAAGCTCAGAGGGAAACCAGTGGGGTCCACTACAATGACTACTAAGGAGCTTCAAGACCTGGTTCTTGCCAACTTCTCTGGCTTCATCTTTTGCCACCCACCTCTTTATACTCGATCCTCCATGCAGATTTCTGGTGCCTTTTCTCTGTGTAGTTACTTCTCCTTCACTAATTTGCCTCATAGCTTTCAGCTCAGCCTCACTAAATTGCAGTCTCTGGCTCCTCAACTCAGAGAGTTCATCAGGTTCTGCTTGGGCTCCATCTCCTCACATAGCTTCTGGAAAGTATTTACAGGCAAAGAGCTAAGATAGAGAGCTTACCTCATTTGTTTCTCTTTTCTAAAAGATCTCAGTTCCATCTTGCCTATTGCCCAGTGCTGCCTCCTGTATTTTATCCAGTTTTCTAGTTGTTTATTGTGATAGGAAATGTACAGCACCAGCTATTCTGCTATGGTTGAAAACTGAAGTTGGCTGTAAGGATTCTCAATGGTAGGCATTACATTTGTTCTTTTCTTATTCATGAGTTTCTAGGGGCTGCTCTGCCCTCAGTGAATGTTTATTAAAGATCTGTCTAACGCAATGATTCCTGACCTTTCTGATCACTTTTTCTTGAAGTTGGCATTTCATTGAACTTTAACTCTATGCCAGACACTACCGATCAGTACTCGATTTATACTTTATCCTCACAACAGCCTATGATGTAGACACTACATTTTACAGATAAAAATGTAAAATGATTGGAGTGACTTGTCTAAGATTTGAGTGATTGAATTAGAAGTCATCTCTGATTTAAAAACTGAGGCTTTTAACTGTTCCAGTATAATCTCCCTTTGAGATTTTGACAAAAAAAACACTTATGGACTTGGTCCTCAGAAATAAGATTATTTACATGTACCAAAAATGTGTATAAAATTTGAGAGCGTTCACAGACCCTTGGAACCCATCCACAGATAAGCCAAATGTCAGCAAGAGGACCCCTGGCTAATGGAGCCATCCATAACATTCGTCACCTTAAACCCTTGGTGAACTTCTGAACTTTCCTTCCTGCCTGCTAGTGGTTCTATATTACCATTTACAATTATAACTCATACCTTAAAGACCTCCATTCCTCTGCTTGTGACACTGCCCTCAGTAGAATCTAAGTGAGTCCACATGGGCATATCCTTGCCTGGTAAGACCACTTCTCATGTCATGTCTTTCCTTACCACTACCTAGCACTTAAGAGATCGATCCTAAGAAAGAGGTTATATTTAGAACTAGTTTCACATTTTCCCATAAAAGATCATCAGGACTGGGGTGCCTGGGTGGCTCAGTCATTAAGTGTCTGCCTTCTGCTCAGGTCATGATCCCAGGGTCCTGGGATTGAGCTCCTCATCGGGCTCTCTGCTCCGCGGGAAGCCTGCTTCTCCCTCTCCCACTCCCCTTGCTTGTGTTCCCTCTCTCGCTGTGTGTCTCTCTCTGTCAAATAAATAAATAAATAAAATCTTTTAAAAAAATCATCAGGACTAATTCTATAATGACTAACTTCCAAGTTTATCTCAAATACTCATGCACTGATCACTGAAATGCATGTTTCCTCACCACAAATGAGCCCATGGTATTGCCAGGCCATCATGCTACATTTCTTAATCCTTTTACTTTCCTATTCTCTTGGGTGGTTATTTCACATTCCCTGCCCGTCCCCCCATCTTTCAAGACCTCCTTCCCATCCTCACTTTTAGTTGATGACTTTGCTTCCCTTTTCACTGAGAAAATTACTTCTGATTGCATAAGTGAAAGTCCACCAATTCTCACAACCACATCTACTAAACTATTTGTGTCTGAACTCTGCTTTCCCTCCTCCATTCTATAGACTAACTGTCCTTTTCTGAGGCCAACCCCTTCTTTTGGATCTTCGATCCCATTCTCCTTTTGCCTTCTCAAGAACATTGCTCCAATTTTTCTCTTTCTACTGCATCAACAATTTTTCCTTTTCTACTGAATCATTCCCATCAGCATACAAACATATTGTAATAGCTCTCATCTTTTAAAAAAAGTCTTGCCACCCTTTATCTTCCTTCAGCTTCTACTCCATTTTTCTTTTCCCCATTGACCCCCAAATTCCAAGAGTTGATTTTACCCACTGTAATCAGTTCTTTCTCAGTCTCTTATCAATTCAAATTTTCTAAATCCAATAGTCAATTGCAAGTTCTTCATTCTATTCATTCTACCAGCAGTCACTAGACTATTTGGTTGTTTGTCTCTGAAAAGATTAAAGGAGAAGGAATTTATCTACAGGCTCCATTGTATCTCATATCTCCTACTGGGCAAGCTCCCACTGGTCCATTGAGTTAATGCGTTCAAATGGCTGTGTTGTTCACCTGGACCTTCTTCCAGTCTTGAGAAACCCAAATCATTGCAGTGTGGTCAACCTCAGGATGCAGAACTCTTCTGCCCATGCACAGTTGGCTGTTCTAGCAGCAGCTGAGGCAGGGCAAATGGCCACAGGGCAAGAAGAATGGAAAAGTGGAAAGCATCTGAGGAGCGGTCTCAGCTGTCCAATACAGTGATAACCAAGACACACAAGGTCCAAGACTTTGTGTAGAGAAGTTGTCCTATCCACTCCTCCAGTAAATGACATCACCATCCACCTAGTTACTAAGGCTACAAACCTAGGAGATGTTCTTGAAATGTTTCTTTCCCCCACATCCCAAATCCTTCCACCTCTATTTTCAAAATGTAATTCTATTTTAACCACTTCTCACAAGCCTACCAGTACCTTTCTTGTTTAAGCCATCGTTGCCTGTGCTACTTAATAACCTCCAATCTCATGCCTTGTTTCCAGTAGCCAGAATAATCTTTAAAAATGGCAAATCATATTATATTACTACATGGAACATATTATATTATTAAATTAAATATTCATACAGTAGCCTAAGAGGCTCTACATGATTTGGTCCCTGCCTACTTTTCTGACCTACCTTCTACAACACCCTTCTTTGGTTACTTCTTTCTAACCACACTGGTGCTCATTTGTTTCCCAAATATACTAAGCTTGTCTTTGCCTTGGGATCTTTGCATTTGCTCTTACATCTACGTTTCTGTTTTTCTTATTCCCTGTTCTCTTTCTTCTTGAATTTCTTTGTTCAAATGTTACTTCTGCAAAGGCCCTTCTTATCCATGCAGATCTATATTTGTCACTCCAGGTCCCCTTTTCTTAATTTTCTTTACCTACTGTTATAATGTGTGGTTTATTTTTTTATTGTCTGTCTCTCCCACCAGAATGTGAGCTCCATGAGTTCTGGGACCTCACATGTCATAGTTATTACTATGTCTGCAGTGCTGAAATATGACTGACACAAAGCTGGGACTGAGAAAATATTTGAGTGAATACATATCTTCAGACCCCTACCAACTGTGGGCTTGCAGCAAGAATGATGAGTTCTGGGGCACCTGGGTGGCTACCTCAGTTAAGGAGCTGACTTTTGAT
The DNA here is from genome assembly GCF_004348235.1 of Phoca vitulina. NCBI lineage: Eukaryota > Metazoa > Chordata > Mammalia > Carnivora > Phocidae > Phoca > Phoca vitulina. The sequence continues at coordinate 5,915,517 of NW_022589762.1, forward strand.
TTTGGCTCAGGTCATGATCTCAGGGTTGTGAAATTGAGTCCCTATTGGGCTCTGGAGTCTGCTTAAGATTCTCTCCCTCTCCCTCTGCACCTCCCCCCTAAAAAAAAGAAAAGAATGATGAGTTCCTAGCTCAATAACGTTCTTCCAATTCCTTGGAAATCCAGTCCTGCTCTAAACACACCTGCTAGGAATGGTGTAACCTCTGGATTTTATTATGCCTCCTAATAAAACCCTGAATTTAGGAACCTGGGATCCCATGCAGTCTGCAGATCTCTTTTAGTTAAGACAATCTCTAAATGCTGAATTGGGGCAAGTGCAATCCACATCATGCTACCGAAATGACAGTCTTAGAGGCATTTAATAGGAGGAAGGGTGCTACAGGCAGAGGGAGGTGCAAAAGCAGGATAAGGAAGCCCAGTATTGCTGGGACAGGGTCAGAAAGTGCTCATCAGGTCTAATAGGGTTATTTCCCATGGGGGTGTAACAGCAGCAGCAGCAACAGCAGAAACTGGGGACTTGACAGTATTTCAGTGCACAGCTCCTTCCTTCCTTCCTTCCTTCTTTCCTTCCTTCCTTCTCTCCCTCTTTCCTTCCTGTAATAAAGCAGTAGTGCAGAAAGGCAGGGAACCTTGGAGTTTGTAGGATACAGGAATATTGTGTGTGGAAGGGAAAGGGCAGCATTTAATATGGGACGGAGGAGTTTAGGAGAACTCATGGTTCGTAAAGAGAAGTCGGGGTATGGATCCGGAGGAGTGGAGGGAACAAGTACTTTTCTTTTTCTGAAAGGAATGCTGGAGTCTGAATCTGGAGGAGGGATTTAACTAGTTCCGTACCCAGGATCGTTGCACTGCCTGGGCAACCCCGCACAGGCCCCTGATATCCATCCACTAGCCAAAATAGAGTGGGGAGGATACAATCATTGGCTTTGATTAAAGTGGTGGCTTGTGTAGGCGGGAAGCAACGCGATCCGCGGTGGTGGGAAGGATGGTCCCAATGCAGCAAGGGAACCAATCAGCGGCGACTCCGGGCTCTTGGCATCCTCCTTGGAGACTCCGTGGCAGTCGAAGTACCAGAGCTGCTGGCTGCCTCCTGGCGCGTTGCGCACGCCGAGGCGCAGCGCCTCTGCGGGAGCAGATGTAGCCGCACTCCGAGGGCACCGCGCACGCCCCCGGCTCATGCTCCCCTGCGCCTCTGTGCGGACCCTTTCCCGAAGAAGTTGCAAGCCTTGCAAGTGGCTTTGTGGAGGCACTAGGCCGACAAAAGGGGCTGCGGGAGGAGGGACGTGGGTGGGAGGTGGGCAGGCGACTTACTTCTCAGATTCGTCCCAATTAGCACCAAGTTGGCAGACAACCCCACAAACCCACGAAGCCTTTGGTTGCCCACAAATCGCATTCTCCGTATTTCAAAATAATCTGATCGTAAGAAAACTTCAACTCCCATCCTAGGTCAAGGAGGGACAGACCTAGCACCACTGCCTCGCAGTAACACTATGTAGATAAACCCAGGTGATCCTCAACTGCAGAGCTCTCCCCAAAGTGCGCATCTCTCCCAGTCCGGCGGAGTCAAGCTGGGTCACCCCTGCAGAGAGACCCCTGCGGGAGGGGCAGGATGGCACGCAGAGCATGGCGGCAGAAGCCGATTATCCTGGGACTGCACAAACGCAAACCCATCTGAGGAGTTTTGCCAGGAACACCGCCGCCTGCATTGCGTCGGACCTGACCATTTCCAATGTGCAATTCCCGGGGAAGGTCGTGGCCAGGGAGCGTGCGTGTGCGGGGCTGTGCACCATAAGGGAAGTAGATTGGTGGTCGGCTTTTCTGGCAGGAGAAGGAAAAAGCTGTGCTGGCAAGGGTGGGAACTGAATGACAACCCCCCTCTGCCAAGCCACCCCCTCATATTTTCCATCTACCTCCTCGCTCCTGCCCTCCCCCGCCCTCCCCAACCCACGCCCGAGTGGGCCAATCGCTGCTCCGCATTCCAGGCGCTTTCTCAGGTTTCTGCTGATCTTGCAGCGCCCAGAAATGGACCGAGCGGACCCGCCGCCGCACGCACCCTGCCCCACTCGGAGCTCCTGACGGCTCCTGGCGCGCAGCGTAGCCTCGCCGAGGTCCACGCTGGGGTGCGGGAAGCGGAGGAGATCCGAGAGCCATGTAGATCCAGGCTCTTGCTCGCCCCCCTCCTTCGGGATCGAATCAAGGGCTCCCATAGTGTTAGGAGGGGGCGAGAGTGCTGTTTATCGTCATTTGCTTCCGAGCCTCGGGAGAGGGTGGCATTTTGCTTTTCCGCCCCTCATCCTCCGGAACTCCCTGCATCAGCAAGAGGACGGCGTCTCTAGGTTGCTGGCAACCGGTGAGAATGGGGGAAGGGAACGGACATTTCCGCCGTGGCGGCTCACTCAATCGATTGTCCCACTGAAGGGGCGTAGGACGAAGGGGCGAGGGCGGCGACTTTGCCCCGGCGCTTCTCGGATGCTGCCGCTGCTCTGGCCGCCGCTCCCGCCCGGGTTCTGCAAGGGCGACCTGCCGCATTCCGACTCGGGCTCTCCGCCGACTCAGCACCGCCCCTGCGCCAAGCCGGCCGGCCAGGTAGGGGGCTCCCCAGTCCGGGGCTGCAGAAGCGGGGGTAGGGGCTCGGGTGCGGGAAGCCGAGGGTGAGGGGATGCTGCCCGGGACCTGGAACTCCCCCAGCGTCTCTCGGCGCTTTCCCGATCTTTAGTTTAACGAAGTTGTAAACAGATCGGTTGTTGGGCATTGGGGAAAGTGGGATGGAAGAGCCCAAACTTGGATTTCCGGGTGTCTGCGTGTGTCTGTCTGTGTGTATGTGCTAACCCTAGCAAAAGTCCAGTGCTTTCTAAAAAAGCTAGAGCTCTGTGCTCTTCGGTGTCTGTAGGTCCGTCCCATCTGAATGCTTCTGATCTTCTACCCCCGTATCACTTTCTATTTCTCTGCAGCGTCCATCGATCGCCCTGGTGGGAGCTTAGAAGGCGGCAGGCGAAGAGGGGTAGGAGGGGTGGAGAGCCGAGGAGAAGCAGAGGGGGTGGCAGGCGAGGGGATCTGCTGAGCTGGCTCTGCACCCGGTCCTAGGAGGTCTCACGGAAGGGAGGGGAGGCCAGGGTGACCCCCGAAGTCATGGCCCGGTCCGCTAGAACGTCACTGCGTTAAGGCACCTCCAAGCAGGAAGAAATACCAATCCCCTCCCCCTCGGCAAAAAGCTGCACCCAGGGCCGCAGGCGAGGGGGATTCCAAACTGAGTAAAAGGCAGGGTGGAGGGGAAGGTAAGGAAAAGCGAAGTCACAGATCTCTCCACCTGCTGGCTTTGAAGCCCCTCCCCCTGAGCGTGGGGGAGCTGAGCACTCCGGTGGGGGGGGCGCTTGGGTCCCCCCCACCCCTGCACTCCCGCTGCTTCCCACCTCCGGCCCTCTCCTGGTCTCTCACCCCTGCGCCCTTCTTCCACCATGACGGTGATGTCTGGAGAGAACGTGGACGAGGCTTCGGCCGCCCCGGGCCACCCCCAGGATGGCAGCTACCCCCGGCCGGCAGAGCACGACGACCACGAGTGCTGCGAGCGCGTGGTGATCAACATCTCCGGGCTGCGCTTCGAAACGCAACTCAAGACCCTGGCGCAGTTCCCTAACACGCTGCTGGGCAACCCTAAGAAACGCATGCGCTACTTTGACCCCCTGAGGAACGAGTACTTCTTCGACCGCAACCGGCCCAGCTTCGACGCCATCCTCTACTACTACCAGTCCGGGGGCCGCCTGCGGAGACCGGTCAACGTGCCCCTGGACATGTTCTCTGAGGAGATCAAATTTTATGAGCTGGGCGAGGAGGCCATGGAGAAGTTCCGGGAGGACGAGGGCTTCATCAAGGAGGAGGAGCGCCCCCTGCCCGAGAAGGAATACCAGCGCCAGGTGTGGCTGCTCTTCGAGTACCCTGAGAGCTCGGGGCCCGCCCGGGTCATCGCCATCGTCTCTGTCATGGTCATCCTCATCTCCATTGTCATCTTTTGCCTGGAGACTCTACCTGAGCTGAAGGATGACAAGGACTTCACAGGCACCGTGCACCGCATCGACAACACCACGGTTATCTACAATTCCAACATCTTCACGGACCCCTTCTTCATCGTGGAAACCCTGTGCATCATCTGGTTCTCCTTTGAGCTGGTGGTGCGCTTCTTTGCCTGCCCCAGCAAGACAGACTTCTTCAAAAACATCATGAACTTCATCGACATTGTGGCTATCATCCCCTATTTCATCACCCTAGGCACCGAGATAGCCGAGCAGGAGGGAAACCAGAAGGGCGAGCAGGCCACTTCGCTGGCCATCCTCAGGGTCATCCGGTTGGTAAGGGTTTTTAGAATCTTCAAACTCTCCCGCCACTCTAAAGGCCTCCAGATCCTGGGCCAGACCCTCAAAGCTAGTATGAGAGAGCTAGGGCTGCTCATCTTTTTCCTCTTCATTGGGGTAATACTGTTTTCTAGTGCAGTGTACTTTGCCGAGGCGGAAGAAGCTGAGTCGCACTTCTCCAGTATCCCCGATGCTTTCTGGTGGGCGGTGGTGTCCATGACCACTGTAGGATACGGTGACATGTACCCTGTGACAATTGGAGGCAAGATCGTGGGCTCCTTGTGTGCCATCGCTGGTGTGCTGACAATTGCCCTGCCCGTACCTGTCATTGTGTCCAATTTCAACTATTTCTACCACCGAGAAACTGAGGGGGAAGAGCAGGCTCAGTTGCTCCATGTTAGTTCCCCTAATTTAGCCTCTGACAGTGACCTCAGTCGGCGCAGTTCCTCTACTATCAGCAAATCTGAGTACATGGAGATTGAAGAGGATATGAATAATAGCATAGCCCATTATAGACAGGCCAATATCAGAACTGGCAATTGTACCACAGCTAACCAAAACTGCATTAATAAGAGCAAGCTACTGACCGATGTTTAGATGTTTAAAAAGCCAAGCAAGCAAACAAAAAAAGCCACACTTAGCAGCTTGAAAGACTTAAAAACAAACAAACAAACAAACAAAAAACCTAGTGACTCAGGTCACTGTTTGTAGATACTTTACTAAATAGTCTCTGAATACTCTATTTAACTGTCAATGCATTGTTGCATTGCAGATTTTGGGGATGGCGAACCAGAAGCTTTCAAAATTCAGGAAAAAAGAAACTATTTTCGTTTTATTAAAAAGTGGGAAAAGAAAGTGTATTTTCTAAAACTGGTTTAAAACAATTCAGTCCATGAGCTAGTCTAGGTAAACTAAGACTCATATGCTTCCCCATACTGAGACATTTTTAATCCTTTGGCTTCTTTAATTTTTTTCTTTTAACTAAAAACCAGATGATCACTTAGAAATATAAAATTTAAATTTGCATGGGACTCCATTATAAAACTTTTGCAAACTGCACAGCACATTTAAGACAGTGCATCTGATGTATTATATGTAACATTATATACCAGCCAAAATGGGCAATGAACAAATGTTGTTTTTATTTTGATCAACCAAACTGTATATGACAAGGTGAAAACACATGCACACACACACATGTGCAAAATTACTTAAGACTGGTTCATAAAGCACCTTATAAATCTGATACTGGTCCTGGTCTCTAGGGATTTTTCCCTCTGCCCCATTCCCCTTCTAATCCAAACTATTCTCTAAGAAAAAGATAACTGAATTACATTAATTGATTCATCTGCAGTGCTGCTAAGTTTCTCAACTGCAGGTGAGCCAAACACAGGTCTTTTCGCACCAGTCCTGCACTCTGACCCCTGGCCTCCAGAACTGGATGTAAAACTTTAGCCTCCTTATTGCAAGAGAGCACAAATGGAACTAAATGTAAGCATGTTTGAATCTGATCATATTTATTTTATAATCGCATGCCAAGAACGTTAACTCAGACAATAGGGGATAAGCTTACGTTGGAATCAACTCTTCTAAAAATAGATCCTTTTTCATTTGCATTCACCGAAAGTGCACTCCTTCATTTATTAACTATTTTATTAGTAAATAAAGTACTGTATTTAAGTGCATATGTTAGTCAGATGGGAACAATAACTTTTTGGAGCTCAAAGCATGTTCTCTTATTCAGCATTATGGCCTATTTGATTAAGGTGTACCTTGAATTAATTAATGCATGATTTCAGTAAAAAAAATTAAAATAATAAAAATTACAAGTTTGTGGGATGAAGGCCCAAAAGAAATAATGGGGGGTGGGGGGTGGGGGGCACTCAGTTGATTTTCCTGCCTTTGCTCAGGGAAATGTCAGGTTTATGTGCAGGTGTAGGCAGAGAGAGGACCAATTTGCACATCCCTTAAAGGGAAGCTATGTGGAAAACTAAATAAGTCATCAAGGTATATATAGCAACACCTAAGAACAAGTATTCTTTCTAGTTGAAAATAAACACAAGCAAAACAAACAAACAAAAAAGGTGCAATACTGCATGTTTTTTGGTGCATTCTTAGGATGTAAATGAACATGTTTATCTCTTGTATGCATCCAAAGCAGAGCTGATTTCTTTTTGCAGTCATGATTTGAAGTCTGTAGAGACTTCAGCCCTCCCCTTGAGGCTCCCTGAAGAAACTCAACCAATTGATTTAATAGTTGCTTAGTGCCTTTATCCTGTACCCACAGTGAACTGCAGAAAGTGCCTCCATTAATACAGCTGAGATGTTATGTAACAAAAGGGAGGAAGGGTTGAGGCACAGATATTTTGCTTTTGCTTTTTCCACCCTCCCTGTCTCACTTCACCACTGTGAGAAGACCATACCATCCTAAACCCAGGAGAAGAGAGAGCCAGGAGGCTGCTGTCTCTCTGGCCATCCACTGGACTTGGTCCCTTTGGCAGCCTGATCTGGGATGTAAACTGGGACCTGAGACCCATCTTCGAACTGGACATGAATCAGGAACTTGTTTTTTCCCTCTCCTCCACCAGAAGCCAATATAAAGTTTTAGGAATTTGTTTCCTGTCAAGGGCCACTCTGGACATGCAAGGCTTCCTCAGGTCCAGTGTAGTGTTCCTTGCAAAGCTCCTTATTTCTCCTCTGTTAGCAACAGCACTCTGCAAATCTCTGATTGTCTGATCTTTTCAGGCATCAGTGTGGATGTGGGAACTGAATTCATAATAACCTTTCCTGGGCCTTCCCTCCTGGCCCACTCCCTTCAGATATTTTCTATGATGCTCCTATGATCTTCCCACCTGGCAGTCACTTCACAGGCTGAGCATCTAACTTCTGCTGCCCCAGGCACTCAGCCCAGAGAATGGTGGGGACCCCGAATCTAGCTGAAAGAGAGCCACATAACACAGGCCTCTGGGGCCCAGCAGCTGTCCACCAATGGAGAGGCACTCACAGCCTTTTTAAGGACACCAAGGTGGGGAATCTTCATTCTGCACTTAGCATGTGGCTGTCTGCTGCTGTCCACCTTACATTCCTGCCCTGCTTCTTTTGGAAATCTTCCCTGTTACTTCCATCCCTTCCCCCACCTTATCCTAGAACTAGCAGTGAGGCAATAAACCAAGAAGCTAAAGTAATACCCAGGCTGGCTGACTCAGTTGAGAGAAAGAACATGGATATTTTATTTTCCTGTGCGGCTTTTGTGAATCTGTAAGACTGATGTAACGTCATGGAAGACAAGGGGCCAAGAATTGCACAGCATCTGACCACAGGGCATTAAACCCTCCCCTGTGATGTTTCCTTCTCTTTTGAACTTTGACTCATCCTGGCTATTCCTCTCCTACCTGCTTAAAAGTCTCCAGTTGGGAAAAAAAGCCAACCTCCCCCAAATTTCTGGGGATATCTTGATCTTTTATTTAGACTTTGAGGTCTAGGACACACAGAACTTGAAACGCTGCACTCCGTCAACAGCAATAATCCACTCAGTACTATGGGATGGGTGGGTCAGAGGATGAGAAAATGGGACCAAGACTGATTAAGACTGGCTTTGGCTACCTGGTATACCTCTCAAAAATTCGCTGGACTGGGGTTCTTCTGCATGTGTTACAGGAAAAAGTGCTGCATGCATGAGCCTGTCAGCCTGGGATATGGGATGAGTTGTTATGAATTTGGGTGGTAGGGGGGAAATGAATGCTGCTTATCCATCTGTAGCTCATTGCAATCCAGTCAGTAAGAATGGAGTACAGGGATTATCTGTGTAGCATAGGCATGCGAAGTTTGACAAAGCTCTTACCCCTTGCACTGTAATGTGCTGAAATGTTTTTGTAGACCTGAAGGTGCACTTAACAAAACTGCCTATTAAGGAATGACTATCTTTTGGTTTACTTCTATTTATTTTAGTGGGCTTTTTACCTTTGAATCCCCTTCCTCGGTCTTGAGCTTTAATGGCTCATGTCCTGAATACTTGTTTTCTCCAGAAGGAGAGACTTCTGACATGCTAATAGCCATAGCTCAGCTCTTCCAGTGTTTTGGGGCCCTAGTTCAATAGGGTGGCAAGTGGAAGGGTTGGATTCTACCTGGGCTATTAGCCATCCCAGCATCTCTGAAGTGGTTAACTCACCTCAAGTAATCTGAATTCGAGAGACCAAAGACATTAATTCCCTCTGTCCTCAGATTTAGAGAAGACAGGTTGTAGCCAGGAAAGCTTTTTGTTTTTGCATCAACCCTTCCCCATCTGTGCACAGCCTTCCGTTGCTCCCCCCTTGAGAAGTGAGTACTGATTATCAGTTAAAGCAGTTCATTGGGAGTGTGTTAGTGAGTGAGCCTAGCAAAATCAAATGAACCAATGGCATGTTCTTCTGGAATGTTTCTGATGGACAGTCATTTCTCTAAAATGAAATTGTACAACAGGTTTAGAGTCCACTGTGGTGGAACCAAAGCACAGGTGACATCATAATCTTGACTCACTTGAGAATTAAAAAACAAAGAGACAAACATGTCAATGGTAAGTGAGCAGATTTCTTTAAGTGGAAATTTGGTTTAGTCTGTAAAGGGCCTTCTTTATGTTGTATAGAGTTACAGGTTTTTCAAATTAGTTAACATCTGAAGAGTCAGTAAAAATAGGTTCTTAACCCTCCCATTTAGTATAGGAGACCTCAAAACACATGCTTTTTAACAATTTTACAATTGAATTCCTTGTTTGGTAGGTTGCCTTGAACAAAAAGGAGAAAGAGCACATCGGCAGAAGGCAGTTCCCCATTTTCTTCCAGGGACAACTCATTCCTGGGAGAGGTGAGAATTGGTGGGTGGTAACCATCCATAGTATAGAATTGTTAGAAAGAATATAAACTGCCAAACAGTCATTTTACCTTCCCGTTTTGTCAAGAAAAAGTGAAGTCTTTTGATGTTTTTGTTCATTTCAAGAAGACAAATAAATGAAAAATTTTAAACCAGACACAACCCAAGTTGAATTGCAATCTCAGGAGGTGGCCTCTCATCCACCGTTCAGTGTATTAATACTCGTATTTATATCACGGAATTTCAGGGTATATGTGAACATGTTCAGCATGACTCAGGTAAACCTCAGAAGAATGTACATTACTTATCATTTTTGTAAAGAAGTAGGCAGGAGCTGAGTTGTTAACCAAAACTGTTGCATTACCTTGGGTCACTGTGCGAACTCATTCAGGGTATAGGTGTAAGTCTCAGAAATCTTGGGATCAAATGCCAGTCTCTTTGCTCAGGCAAAATGACCATGGGCTTTCTTGGGAAGTCCAATGTGTATGTAAGGGGTGAGGCCCTACTGACCTCAGGACTATTAGCTTTAAGGAGATTCGCCCTAGTCCCAGTGATTTTTATGTAGGAGCTAACTAGGAGTTTACTTTTTATGACATGAGACTTCACAGAGTATAGAAGAGTTTTACCATAATCAGAGAAGAAGAAGAAATGGTGTGAGGAAAGAAAAGAAAACGAAACACAAAGGAGCCCTTGCAAAATATTCCAGGTCAAAAGTTGTCTCCTCTCCGAAACCTGCAGAAACACCTTTCTTCTCTTCAGTGCACTGTCTGGGAGCTGTTTAAGCTCCCAAACGTAAGCCAACAACATGGACTCTATATGACATACCTCTAACATTAAAGATACGGCATTACCAAGGTTAATAACTAAAAATTGAGTAGTATTAATTTAAAGTGCACCATCAGGACAACAAACCATTGAAGCTGAAAAAGCTCTACTTTATTTCTTGAGTTTGCCAGTTGCTTACACCTTGAGTTAAGGATGTGTCTCATTTTCACCTGCTGTGCATTTCCCCTGCCCTAACTGTTTAATATGTCAGGTAGAGGACATTGAATGTTATGAATTGAGAACCTAACTGAAGCGCATAGTTTTCATCTATGCAATTTTACTTGCTTCTGTCACTTTATGATCTGTTCATATTTGGCATCAATTAAAGATAATTTTTAAGGATCTTATCAAGGAATATCTTGACTGGTTATTTGTCTCTTGTTTAACTGGTCTTTAGGGAGGTTTTTCCCGTGGGATCTCTTTAAATAACATGATGAATCTGAAAATCATGAAGCAACTTGGTTTTCTGTGAAACCCATGCACTATTTCTTCTGTGCAAGGAAATGCATTGGGGTTGAATTTTGATAATAAATTCACAGTTTGGTCTCAGGTAGGATCCCCAGGAGAGGCCTTTGGAATTTGGCCTATGAAAGCAGCAGGGAATCAAGCTTTGAAAAGGACAAAAAGAAATGAGGCCCCAGGGAGTAAAGTAATTGATTATATTCACTTAAATTGTTTTTGATTTGAAACTGTATTTTTCATTCACAGTTTAAGCCTCTTAGAAAGGATAGTGTGCGTGCGTGTGTGTGTGTGTGTGTGTAACAGTGCTGTGGTCTGGCATCAACTAACTTGATAGTTACAATATGGTGTTAGAAGCAATTTTGATGTGAAAAAATAAAGTGATTCCTAGTTGTTCTTTACATAGACTTTTTCCACATAGTTCTACATGTGGTTAACATTTCTTTTTTCCTATTTTTTTTTGAGTGACTTATTGGTGCCTTTCCTTTTGATTCTTCCTGAGCTTTAGAGGTTCTCTTTTCTTCACTTTGAGTATCTTATTTTATGCAAGCTTTTTATATCAGACCAAACAGGGTTACATGCTTTATGACAAGTGTCTGTTATATGACAAATGTATGGGGTGGCACAGAATTGCATTGCATTGTGATGCGTTCAAATTGTAAGATTTGGAGATGAATCTTACTTTTGTTGCAGACGTTGCTACTGAAAGTAGATCATGAGGCGAGGTAGGCTTCCCATGATTTTTCTGTTATGGTCAGAAAACAGGCCAGGTTGAACTCTGACAGAGAAGGATGAGAGAGAGCTAAAATCATATCAATGGTGGTGGGCAAAGAAGCCAGGATATTGACAACCCTGAGTGTGTTTCTCAAAGCTCAGCTTTGGAATGGTCTTCTCGAAGCAGAGATAGACAGATCCAGGCAGCTGCACCTGTAGGGCTATAATGGAAGCTTTGCTATATACAGAACTTCAAAAAGAAAGCAAGTCAGTTTTAAGGGAGGCCAATCAGAGGACTCAAGAACAGCGAGCTGATGTGATTTGACCCCAACCACTCTGTCACTGGATAGGGAAACAGGCTGCTGCCTCCTGCAGTTAGTTTAGATTTGTAGAGCCCACCAGACTGTAGTGTGGAGGGAAGGTTAACCCTGAGGCTGAACAGAGTGTGTCCATTGAAAGTCCTATGCAGATAAGACAGCATGGTCACACTGCAGACTGGAAAGCAGCCCTTTGAACAGGTTTCAAAACAGGTCATTGAAAATATCCTATATTAATTAACTTGAATTTATTATACCGTCGATTTTAAGATGCACTGTGATTTGACATATTTGTAAGAAAGAGAATATGGACAGTTATGATGTGCCACTGTATTGATTCATCCCAATCGTAGAGATGTAAAAATGTAAAAAAAAAAAAAAAGAATCTTAGAATTGATGAACCACCATGATTCAAACGTATGTCCCCTTTTATTTCCTGGTGTGGTAATAACTTTGAATTCTAAACCCATTAAATTTGGCAGTTCCTTCAGATCTGAACTCCAGAGCCTTTAGGTCTTCTCTTCACTATCCTTTAATCCCGTGGCGTTTCTGCTCAGCCCTGCCCTTAACTTCAGCTTTGTGCTGATGTGTTTCGGAGCCCCTTGTCTTTATGCTGTTTAGCATCCAGAGATCATTCACCCAATGGAAAACTTAGATTTCATCATGTCTGGAAGGAGGTTTACTCTTGCTGCTCCTCCTTCCCTTGTCCCTTAGTAGATCTCTCTATTATAAGACAGTCAGAACCTCCTGCAGAATCTCCTTTATCAAGTTGAAGGCAACTGGACACCCTCATTCCCAGGAAGGTGTGAACAGCAACACCTCCAATTCCTTTAGCTCTCTTTTCAGTTTTCACATCACTTCCACATTAATTATATTGCTTTATTCTATTTGGAGAATTAGGTAGGGCTGATATTGCTGTCCTTGTCTTCTAGGCTGAGGGATCTGCTCCAGGTCTCTGGGTGGAAGGAGCAATCCTGGGTTCATTGATGATTCCATGGCCCACTGCTGGCACATGATAGGGACCCTAGAGTTTATTGAGCTGATGGAATGCTGAAAGTGTAATGCCATGTGTTAAGGAGAAACCAGTGGACTTTGCTTAGGGCTGTAGGCTCTTTAAGTTGCTCATTTCTAAAATGGGGTTTTAGAATAGCACATGGGGTTGTGTGGATTAAATGAGATGATCTAGCTTAACATGTATGGTAAATGCTAACGTGTCCTATAAATGTGAGATATGAATAAATACATTATTCATTATAATGAGGAACAAAGGAGTAAGGGGAGGAGGCTGCTGGATGATTCCTCCCCAGAGGAAGGGCTATCCTTTAAAGGAAGACTCCAGGGGGATCAGATACTTGGTTCAAAAAATAATAATATTGTGGTAGAGTTTGAAGGCTTGGGGGCAGAGATGTTTTCAGTAGGGATCTTTAGTACATCCTTCATATAACAGCAGTCATGCCTTAGCCCCGCAGAACACCGAGCCGCTATTTCTGGTTCTGATCCTCCCTTGCCCTGTGACATAATGTTATTCTACATCTTCAGACCCCAAATATCAAGGGCAAACTCTGCTGCATTATAAGAGAAGGAACCATAAGGTATCTTCAGTAATCTGCATCTCTTCTCATTGCCTCATGTCTCCCATGTGGAAAATATTGTGTGATTTAATTTTTTTCCTTCCACCTGTGAACATTGAGAAATAAAGCAAGATGTTGTTTGCAAAGTTTTCTCATATGCTTGTCTGAGAGATATTATATAAATATAAAAAATATTCTTAACTTCCCTTGCTAAAAATAAAATAACCCTCAGAAGCACACATGAGTCAATATAGCCTTTTCTTGAATAGCACAATACTACAAAGATGTTTGTAAAAATGTATAAGTTATCTCTCCAGTGATCCAACCTTTCTTTTTTAAAAATGATTGGATAAAGTAGCTGTGATTTAAATGGCAGTGAAACTTTATTTGGTGTTCTCAAGAAATTTCAATGTAATTAAGTAAGGTGTTGAGTATCTGTTAGAATCTTTGGTTCATGCAACATTTTTCCAGAAAATAACGTTCAGGGGCTACAATTTCTAGCCTATTAATCATTTAAAAAAATACAATTTACATGACATGTTCATGTTTGCTGAAATAGATAACATATTTCCATGTTGTTTCAAGTGCCGGGCAATAGATGCATTTTAAGAATGTTTCAGGAGAAACTAATTCCAATTGAAATGTATTTTTTCAGAATTGAAATCAGAGGATGATCAATGAGTAGGAGCTTAAACTTGAGATAATTAAGTTTTGAGTAAGGGCCAAATCCAACTTTTATTAAAAATGCTCTTTACTCAATGTATTGAGTTAAGAGTGTTTGGAAATCCAAGGTACTTTATCTCTACAATGATGATTGCTTTTTTTCCCCATTCCATACAGTATCATTATTTCACTGCTTCTGAAAGGAAGTGATTTTGTCTTATGGGAATTTCAAAGGAAATCTCTCTGAGGCTAAGGTTTGCCCCATCAAATATTCCCTCTTCATTAACAAGCAAAACATTGGTTAATCTTAGAGAAAGTTGTGTGTATGTCAGTCCAAAAAGATGGGATGCCCAGCTCAATTTTTGAAAGATCACGGGATATTGGCTAATTGTTAAAGAACATTTCTAGTTAAGAGAGAATGGTTTTCTTTTAAGTTTCCAGAGGATGAAGGTCACATTTATTGACATTTAAAAAATAATGTTTTTTCTTAATGGATAAAAATGGATAAAAATACTTGAGTACTCTAAACATCATTTAATCACAGGTTTGGTAATTAAAAAAAAACAGAATAATTTATAAAATACATAATTAGCATGTTGGAAGAAAAGTATTTATCCTCTGCAACAATTTCCAGGTGGTGCATTAGAGCAGTGTTTCAAGCCAAGACACCCACTGGATGCACAAAAGGAGGTCATTCAGCATGAAAAAGTAAAATGCTTGTTTTTAATTATAATTCTCAAGGTTTTGTAGCAAGAATATGATAAGTAAAATGAGAATAGTGTTTTACCTTCCTGAAGGCAGAAAGTTTGGCCAGGATGACTTTCAAGTCTTTAGTTTTAAGATGGATGGTTAGAAAATGGGCTCGCACTAGGGAGATTTGAGACTCTGGCTCATCTGTTGTGCAAGAAGCAGTGTATTAAGTCACTCATTAATTACGTATGGTTATTATGGTGACTAAAATAATGCATCCATCAATTAATGCTGTTTAATGTTAAGTGATGGACTATTACGCTGTTTCTAAAAAGCCATACAAATTGTGCTATGGGTCAATTTAATGCACTTAGTGGTCAGCCAAGTTGTGACTTCTGTTGCTAAACTAAGGACTAAATTATCCAAGAAGTTTGCTGGTGTTCAGTAAGATAGACTTTTTGTTATCACAGATTATATAGATAGAGTCTTACAAAGAAGAAGAGGAATTCATCAGATTTTAGGGTATGACTTTGGGAAGCCTTAGAATTCTAATGTTCAAAGCTAAAGAACAACATTTTTATAAGTCCTAAACCTACTGACCTAAAGAGAAAATGATTAAAGGTGATCTTTAAAAGACAAAGTCTTATAAAGTGAATGAAGATAACCATGTTTCATTTAAATGTATTTCATTTATTTCTGATGGTTTTTATATTAGGTATAATTTCCACTCTCCACATAAATTATACAATTGCTCTGTAAATGAAAATTCTGAACTTCTCACCTGTTACAGCAATTCTCAATTTCTCTGCCTGGGCTGACATTTAACCCTCACTGTATTGAGTTCAATTCCCCAGTTCAGTAAACATGGCAGTTGAGATTCTCCACAAAAACCGTTGTTTTTGGTGTTCTCTCCTTTGGGAAGGAATCTTTATCGTGGTTTACTTTGACAGAAATTGTAACTTTAACCATTGATAGTTCATTGATAATTGAGTTCTTTCCCAAGACTCAATGACTGAACACTTCCAGAAAAT
This sequence comes from Phoca vitulina, assembly GCF_004348235.1. Lineage (NCBI taxonomy): Eukaryota > Metazoa > Chordata > Mammalia > Carnivora > Phocidae > Phoca > Phoca vitulina. The sequence continues at coordinate 5,930,977 of NW_022589762.1, forward strand.
GCATTTCCTCATCTTTTCTGTTGAGACTGGATTGGTACATTTTTTACATACACTCCTGCTTCCTTTAGAGGTCAGATGTTGGCAGTTCATTTTTCTCAAAAACTGTTGTTCATATTCTTAGGTTATCTGGGGTTTGATTTGTTAGAGCATCATCTTTTGGATTGATGGTTGTAGACATGCTAATATTTTTTGAGAGTCTTAAAGTTGTTTTACTGACACTTCAGTGCTATGTACTTTTCAAGAGCAAAAGTGGGAATGGGTCTGGGCACTTAATAGTACATAGGAAGGAAGGGATAATAAGGAAGAGATAAATTTCTATTTCTACATCTTTAAGTGCCCATACATCACTTATTTTGGGGCCCTGATGTCTGTATTGCCAGGAAAATGCCTATCCCCACCCCCAACTCATGTATTTGCATGTACACACACACACACACACACACACACACACACTTATACACTTTGACCTCTACTCATTTACTTATAGATATCACTGTACTATGGGTGTGTTAGCGCAAATGTGGTAGCACTTTTAATTGATACTAAAGATTTGTCACCACTCTCCTTTAATTAAGCAACACACATAGAAACACACAAAGATATCATGATAAAGTTTTCCATTTTGCAGTTAAGGAAACTGTAATTCAAATGAAAGAAAAAAAAAACAACAAAAACCAAACAACAGAAATTGGGGATACTAGGATATTTTCCATTGGGCTCTGGGTGCTCACCACAGTGAGGGTGGTGACAGTGTGTCTGATTCTTTCTTGCTTGGGTTTATGCTCTATTGTTCCTTGGACAGGCACATAGTGACAGAGAGTGGCCTGGGGTGGGCAATATGTATGTGGATCATCTCTGAACATTGGTCTCTTCCTGCCTGGGCCAGTTCCTTCCACTTTGTTAAATTCAAAAAGAATTTATTTTCTGTTGTGTGGTCCTGCTGAGAAAGTGACATTCCTAAATGGAGCACTAAGCCAGAAACTTCCCTTTGATTTGCAGAATTTGGGTCTGTAGGCCCATGTCATGTCTCTTTACTCCCCTAAGACTTTGTTTGTTGCTTCATAAATGTAAGTGATAACAAGGATACCTGCCTCAGCAATGTTATTCGCCTGACTCACAAATACCAAACTATTTGGATACTCTTTGGAAAAAGGTGTTTTACCTCCCAAAGCCAGGCAACACTCCTCAAATTTGGATGAATCGACGACTTGTCATAAATCAATAAAAATTTAAATGATATAAGATACTGAAGTATAGTATTAGTATTATTTAAATTCATTGCTCAGAAAACTTGGACCCGCAGCTTTATTTAGAATCTAAACTTGCAGACCACAGAAAAGGTGCACTTTTGTTTGCTGTATGTAGAAATACTCCATAATTTAATGGTGTTTTAGTTAAAGGGGGAGGGTAATAAGTGTTCCTTTTTCATCTTTTGCAATTTATAAGAAACTGTCACATATATGATCTTATTTGACCCCTACAGTGGCTTCCTGAGGTGGAAGGTAAGGTATAGATATTTCTTTCCAGCTGCTGATTGAGTTCTCCGAGGAAAGAGACTAGGAGGTGGAGATGCAGGATCCTGCAGGATGATTGTTAGGAAGTGCTGTGGGATTATACTTGAGAGGGGGAGAAGGTGGGGCTGAATAGAGGGAGGTGTAGGACCACAGTGCAGTCACAACAGAGGCTCAGCCGACCCAGTAGGGAGCTCTGAAGCTAAGATGGTCCTTCTGAGTTGCCCTGATTTGGGACAAGGGGTAGGCCTTTACTTTTTCTTACTGACCTATCTTTGGATGAGGCTACTTGAGAAGGAAATTGACCTTGGATGAGTTGACTGTCTTCATTATAGGCAAATCCCAAAGAAGGCTGATAGCTGAGGGCACACCCAGCAGCTGGGGGATGAGTTATTCACTTGTGAAGGGGGCTTGGGTCATGCATCGGAGCACCCACTATAGAGGACATAATAAACCTGTGTGTGGCCAGAGGCAAGGTACCAAGGTACCAAGAGGGAGAAAGATGAACAATAAAGCGAGGAACATTCAAAAGTGGCATAATCAGTTTCTAATAATCGAGAGTTTACTGTAGTTCATAGATTGACTTGTTAAATGGACAAAGTACTCTGAGGCCCCTGGAGGTGCTCCTTTCTAATGCATGCTAGAAGGCATTTTCCAGACAAGCCTGAGCTCTCCTGTATGGATCGAGTTCAATTATTAATCAAGAGTGATGGGCAATGCTGGTTAATGCTGCCTAATGGCACAGACTGTGTAATTGCACTCCTTTGTTATGCATGTTCAGAGCACAGGTTCAGATGGTATTGACGCGGTCTGCTCCTTGCTTCATCTGGACACCTCTGTGGTATAATGCTTTCAGGTCCCAGTAAAATGCACCAAACCGCTTATGTGATTTAATGCATCTGTGTAACATTAGCACTTCCTCTTAATGTGTCACATGGATGACAGAGAAGTGCCTGGAAGGGAGTTGGTGGGAAGGGGGCTTTTTAAAAAGCAAACTTAGCCCGTGTGGCATATCACCATGCCCCTAAGTGTTTTTGTGGCCAATTTAGAATTACTCGGTGTGGAGTCCATATACCTGCAGCCTCCTTAGGAGAGTCAGCTTGGCATTTGGTCCAGAAATGACAAGATTATTTAGATCTTTCATTTGGAAACAGCTCTCAGAGGAACTAATTGTTTGGGCAGCTTGCACTTGGATATGAAAAAAACTTCTAGGTTATGGTGATTAATGGTAATTCTGATTATTCTTGTGTCTCTAACCTGCTAGCAGGAAATTTGCATTTGCTAAAAAATCCAGCTTGTCGCACCAGAAGCAGATCTGATCCCAAAGTAGATTTGAAACTATTCAGAGAACAAATATGATTCCCCAAACATCTGTCATTCTGTAGTATCGAATCACAGCTGTGTTGGAAATCTAGATTTTATATTTTGAATCCCAAACCATACCATTTTGATACTTAAAGTGTAGAATAAAATGTCAGCTTCTTTTGGCTTAGGTAGTAAATCATATAAGCCCATGGATCCTTGCAGTTTATAAACTAACCATTTAAGGAGTAAAACTGGATTAATCATATTTAAGGCAAACCAGTTTCAGAGGTGTGAAAGACCCTATAATGTTTAGATTTTGCTAGAATCAATGGGACCTGGAGCCTGCTGGTCTCTGAGCAAAAGAAGAGGGAAGATAAAGAAGCTGTCACCTCAGAGGTTTGGCTCTCTTACCTCCATGTTGGAAATACTGTTTCTGTTTCTATGTGTGTCCCTGTGCAGTATTTTTGCTCTTATTTACTTTCTTTTCTTTTAAGTTTTTCTAGCCACCAGTGAAACAATAGCTAAGTATGACTCCTCTAGATCAGACTCCTCTATAAAAGTGACTTGTGAGAAAAGCTGAGTTGGAACAGAGAATTTCTTTCTAGCACTCTAGAAACATCATCGCTCATTTGCTTCTTCTAGAAAAATGAGCTAGTCTCCCAAATGAATTCACTCTTTAAGGGGTAACAAAATTGAAAGGACTCTAAATAAAAGAGATCATTAGCATTTCAGTAAAGGAAAGGGTTATTTCTATGGAGTCAATGGAATAAACATAAGGAACTGTGGGGATAGATTAGATTTTGTAAATAAAGAATATTTTCTTCTACCTAAGACTCCACTGATCCACTCTCAGAAAGATATTTGCAAGGATGTAAGGCTCCCAGTTTCCTGCCCTTTTACTGGATTCCCTTGTGACTAATGCCATATATGTATAAGGGGGCTTTAGAGGCAGAACCCATGATCATTTTCCTTCATGCAAAGTGTACAGATTAATGTAGGGAGCAAACTCTACCCTGGATTCATAATTTCTAAGCCCTACTCATCTAAGCCCTGCTCAACTATTTTAAATAGTACAGCTTCCATTTAGACAGAATTTCTATTCATCCACACTTGAGGATGGAACAACAAAGGGCTATTATATACATGACTGCATGGCCAAGGAGAAACAGGAATCTTGCACACAAGCTACCAAGTGATATCCTGAACATTACAGAGGATGTAGGTTTGCATCAGCTGGAGTCGTTACATTTGGTTGGGAAATTGTGTGTGACAGTATGAGATACGGAAATCCATACTGACCAGGGCAGTTTGGTGAGCATAAGCTGCAGTCCAGAGCTGTAACAGACTAAAAATCTAGACAACATCCAAGACCTGGAATATTTTTAGTTGCTGTGAAATGAAAATTTTTTGGGTGTTAGCTACTTAAGAGAGAAGATAAGGAAGGTTATCTTTGCTATAGAGTTTTCTCTCTGTCTTTGTAACCACAGGGCAATAGCAACCCCTGGGCTTCTTGGTAGCATCTTGCGCAACATTTCCACGAGAGTATTCTTAACCCAGGGGTAGCATCACAGAGGTGCTGGTGCTGTCAGAAGGGTGGGTTTTGTTTCGGTTTGGCTTTGGTTTTTACTCGGAAGCAAAATCTAGATCCAGAACCATTTACTGTGTTACTGTCAGTGTGTCCAGTAGCTCTCAAGCTGGCCTCCTCCTCCTCCTCCTCCTCCTTCTTCTTCTTCTTCCTTCTTCTTCTTCTTCTTCTTCTTCTTCTTCTTCTTCTTCTTCTTCTT